>NC_067138.1:95284809-95327309 GCF_903995435.1 Acomys russatus | reverse complement strand
GATATGCACAGTAGAGACCCTATCTAGAGAGAATAAAAACAGAGAGACAGAGATATAATACATACATACATACATACATACATACATACATACATACATGCATACATACAAGTTAAAAGGAAAAAGAATATACCATATTATAAATGGTTTGATTCTGAGTGGTGGAGATTTTAGTTTATTGACAATTGATGCATTTGTTGTTGTTGCTGTTTTGTTTTATGATTCTTAATTACTTTTAATTGTTTGTATGTGTGTGTTTGTAGGTGTTTGGGGGTGCTCTGGACCTTGAGTTATAGCAGTTGTGAGTCTCCCAACATGGGTTCTGGGAATCCAACACAAGTCCTCTGCAAGAGCAGTGCACACTCTTAACCACCGAGCCATCTCTCAAGCTCCTCTACATTTTATATTTTAAAGAGAACTAGGTACATGTAAAATAGCACAATGTTTCTATCTTACACTCATAATATGAATTACAAATTGTGGGTTTGGTAAAAAAAAAAATTATATTTGCAGATAGTGAACACTTTAAATGAACACAAGTGCTAGCTCCCTGGGAAATCATAGAGCATTTTGGAACTGTGTCTGGGTTGGGCTCAGGCAACCCTCCCATTTTCTCAGTCATGTAATGTAATGCTATGGGCCAACAGGCTAGTGGCCTGTGGCCATTGGCGCCATTTTAATAGCTCTCTTAATGTTCTGGAGATTTTGTCATTTTCCTTGACTACCTTGCAGACGAAGCCTAGCAGGTTTTGGCTCCATCAGCTGTCAGGCTCCTGCCCAGCTGTTCATGTCCACAAAGTGATGTGGTGAAACGCAGGACCACACAGGCAAGGGCTGGTTTTAATTGTTAGCTGTGATTTCCCCCTTCTCCCTAAGAGCGCCTCTGTAAGGAGCTGTTCCTTCATGCCTTCCAATCCAAATAGGAGCCAGCTCCCACAGCACATCCTTCAAAGAAACAGGTCACAAGCCAGTACTGGGCTATGACATCTCAGAACCTAAGGAGAAAACAGATGCCAACTTCATCACAAGGAACATAGAAAATATCAAAGGACCCTTGTTACTGTCTTGCAGTGGCCAGAACATTCTTAAGTTTCTGTTCCAAAATACCTTGGCAGCCATTTTACTCCAGGGAGCCAGGGAGGGGAAAGTTTGTTCTTGCAACATTACCACCAGGCAAGAGATGGGGAAACCCCAGTTTTACACACACAAACACTACTACAGCTCTAACCAGGAGAACAGAGACATTCCTGGCATCTCGTGCCTTCTGCTGTAGCCTCTCAGCACCACTTGTGAGGCACAGAGAGCACAAGGTGCCCCAAAGGGATCTTTTTAGAACAGGGCACCTGGCTCCTGCACCTGCTTTCTGCTTTACACTGGTGAGTAGGCAGATTCAGTCAGATTCATTTCTGTAATACAATGCTGCCCTAGATGACTGTACTGAAACCCCATCAAAGGTGCTGGGGGAGGGGTGTCTGGGTTACTAGAAAGATACCGTGACAGTTCTCAAAGAACCCTGATGAATGCAGTATGAGGCTAGGTAAACACAAGATTAAGAGGCTAGATATAGAGAAGATATATAGGTGATAGATAGATAGATAGATAGATAGATAGATAGATGATATAGATAGATATAAATAGATAGATAGATAGATAGATATAAATAGATACATGATATAGATAGATATAAATAGATAGATTAGATAGATAGATAGATAGATAGACAGATAGATACATAGATAGATAGATAGATAGATAGATAGATAGATAGATAGATAGATAGATATGCTGTGACAATGAAGAAGGGTCAGGATGTCTAAGAGGAACATTGGCCTAGGCATAGGAAAGAAGCTAGAGTAAAATTAATTATCTGGAGCAAATTTCAGTTCTATACAGAGAAAATCACTTTGACCTCACTTTGGGTCAACTCTGAGGATGTAAATTGTATGGTAGAGACTCAAGCCTTCCAAAAGCTTCACAAATCTTTTCATTGCCTAAAAAAGGAACAATCCTTCAATCTTCCACCTTTCCTCTTTTTTCAGAAATTTAATTTCTGAAATTAAATGATCTGTAATATTTGTGTTATTCATTGATTTCTTTTGATTTTGGCAAAATAAATGAATAAATCAGTGCTAAAGAAATTTAGCAAAAAAAAAAAAAAAATTCTAATAGAAGGCCAACTGGAAAGATTTTCTGATGATAGTCCAGGGCTTTGGTATCTATGTTGCTGCCTCCTAAAGAATGCTTCCACACTGGTCTTCCCCAGCTTTCTCAGAGGATTCAAATACTCTTAGGAAAAATCTACACCAAACATTAACGCTTTTCATTTTGCCAGACCCTGGGGAAACCCCAAGATTATCTCCTTCCCCAAAGGAAATGGGAGCCCTAAAGCACTGCAGAAGAGTTGCTAGGTAGGGCTGGAAAGACAGCTCAGTGGATAAGAGCACTGGCTGCTCTTCCGGAGGTCCTGAGTTCAACTCCCGGCACCCATATGTTGGCTCAGACAGTCTATAATGGTGTCTGATATCCTTTTCTATGATGCAGGCACACATGCAAATAAAGCACCCACATACACGAATAAATGAATCTTTTTTTTTTTTTTTTAAGCCAGGCACAGTGGCACGTGCCTGTGCCTGTAATGCCAGCACTTGGGGAAGCAGAGGCAGGAGGAGCTCTGCGAGTTCAAGGCCAGCCTGGTTCACAAAGCAAATCTAGGACAGCTAAGGCTACACAGAGGATCTTAAAAACCAGGAGAGAGAGAGACCGCAGACAGACAGACAGACAGAAAGACAGACAGGCAGGCAGGCAGGCAGGCGGGAATAGACAGTTTGGGGGCAGTGGTGACACACACCTTTAAGCCCAGCATTCAGGAGGCAGAAGTAGGAAGGGTCTCTGTTCAGGGCCAGCCTGGTCTACAATGCAGTTTCAGGACAAGCCAGGGCTGTTACACGGAGAAACTCTACATAAGAAAGCCTAAGCTAAGATTTTAAAGGCTCTTAGGACAGTCTTACAAAGAAAGAAACGCATATTCATCTCATAGGAACAAAATATGCAAGAGGAATTGATTACAAGAAAGAAAGAAAGTGGAATGCACTGAATTGGTTACATAAAATATAATGTATGAGGGCTGAAGCCATGACTCGGTGGCCGAAAGCACAGGCTCGTCTTCCAGAGGACCTGGGTTTGATTTTCAGAGTCTATGCGGCTGTTCACAGCAGTGTGCAATCCTAGTTCCAGGAGATCCAGTGTTCTTTTCTGGCACCAGGCATGAATGTTCTATACACACATAAACATAGGCAAAACACCCATACCTGTAAAAAGTACAATAATAAAATAATTATATATATATATAATCTACCAGCACTTATTAGAAATGGAATCCTTGGACTTTCTCCTGAACTGACTGAGTTTTAACAAGATCTGCTGTTTACCAGACGTGAGACACACCCCCCAGATCCTTCAAGCCCCTTTATCTCTCCTGCCACTAATGAATGAAACACAGCTTCAACTGCCATATCAGGTAAAGCAGGCCTAACTGCTTCAAATGGTAGCAAGTTGGGAAGAGCTTTCCGTTGTTTAAAAAAAAAAAAAAAAAAAAAAAGTGAGGTCTTTTCAGAAAGCATTATGAAACTTCTCAAACATGTACAGGAAGAGGCAAAATGCAAATGTCAGTTAATACCAGTAAGTTTGATATGAGTCAAATAACCAACAGCTACCAAATAAACCCTGGGAGGAGGGGAAAGCTGGAAAACCTGAGAGCAACAACGGGAATTAGTGATGACATCCAGAGAAGCATCCAGTCAGTCAAGCGCTGTATCATATGCACAATCCGTCTAAGATACCACAATTAAAAAAAAAAAAAAAAGAGGTACAAATAAGAACATGGTACATAAATACAAATTTTTTAAGCAAGCATTTAAGTGTCATTGAACAAGATGCTGAGACTCATTCAAGATCTAGAAATCCATCTTCAAAGGCATCTTCTGCAAGACCCAACAGGGCAGAGAACAAGTCTCTTCTCCTTAGAAACAAAACAGCAGACAGCTAATTAGTGGTGGGGCGTGTATAGGTTAAAGTGCTCTGTACCTGTACCCAGAACTTCACAATCCAGATTCCTGTGAAAACCCTGATTCATAAACATCGCAGAAGAAAAGGGCCAAGAATGAGAAAGAAATAATTTTGACGTTTTTTCTTCTAATTTTGTAGCCAAATAAAATTTTGACAAAGGTCTCTTTCTGGACCTGGCTAAGAGAAGTGAGATATGGAAATTTTATTTCCATTTAACCTAATTATTTACATCAAATTGAGATTTAGTTCAGTTATTGAAAAACTTTAAGTATGATGAAAACAATTTGAATATGTGAACCTAGTTTTCCAGGTGTAAAGTTACAAAACTCTAAAAATTATTTTAATGGTAATGCGTTGTTCTGACACATGCTGTAAGTGGATAATACAGCCCAGATATCAAATATTTATGTGAGATATTTTAAACATATTGATATAAGTGAATATATTTAAAGTATGCTAAATTAAATCAGTCCAGCAAAAAAGGTACTATTACATGATTTCACTTATATGTGGAATCTGAAAATTTTATGTCTACTTCAGTCTACAAAAGTAGACGTATTTCTATAGATAGAAAAAAAATGGTTATAGGCAGAGTGAAAGAAGGAAATGAAACAGTGTGGGTCAAAAGAAAGAAGCCAGTATATCTAAAAGCAACGGCTCGAAACTCTAACATAGAGAGTGAGGGCTACTGTCACCAGCAGTGTACCACTGTCAGGCTTTCTGTTCAATGAGCTAATTCTCACCACGGGGAGAAAAAAATGGGTAACTGTGAGAGGTTAATTTGTTTCACTCA
This sequence comes from Acomys russatus, assembly GCF_903995435.1. NCBI lineage: Eukaryota > Metazoa > Chordata > Mammalia > Rodentia > Muridae > Acomys > Acomys russatus. Next base: position 95,322,451 of record NC_067138.1, on the reverse strand, counting down.
GTTAACCATTTTGCTATATTTATGAGTATCATATATCATGCTTATATCTTAAATAAGCACAATAACGTTTTTATGGACGTGATTGTTTCTGGTGTGTGAGAAAGCCAGGGGGCCCTTAGGTGTCACCTCAGAAACATCATCAATCTCCTTTGAGACAGGGCCTCCCATTGGCCTGGAGCTCATCAAGTAGGCTAGACTGGCTGGCCAGTGAGCCCCAAGATTCCCCTGTCTCTCTCTCCACAGTGCTGGGACTACAAGTGTGCACCACCATGACTGGCTATTTTATGTGGGTACTGGGTCCAAACTCAGGCACCACCCCTTGCAAGACAATAATGTACCAACTAAATCATCCCTTCATGCTTACAATAATATTTTTAATTAAATGAATTTATCTATTTCTTTTCAACTTTGTGACATATCTATAAGTTTTAATTATATATGTGGTTTATGTTATATTTTCTTTAGACAAGCCCTGCTATGGTGCTATTCTGAAAGAATCTGTTATTTTATTCTTTGTTTATGTTCAACAAAGGAACAGAAAGTCCTTCAATCTTGGGGTAGTAGTGCTTGGCTTTTCTATTAAGCACGCCTAGCTTAAAAAGGAAAGACATAAACTCTAGAAAACAGGAGGATTACTGGACATGGTGGCGCAAGCCTTTAATCCCAGCACTAGGGAGGCAGAGGCAGGTATATCTCTGTGAGTTCGAGGCCAGCTTGGTCTAGAAAGCAAGTCCAGGACAGGCAGGACTACAAGAGAAACCCTGTCTCCAAAAACAAGAAAAAGAAAAAGAGAATTGCTGTTTCTTCTCCCTACCTTACCCGTTCCCAAGGCACTGTGAAAGGTAAGCAGAGCCCAGCTCATGCAAACACATAAATTCCCTGTTCTACAACACTTCCCAACTATACAACAGAAGCGTTTCAAAAATGCATTCTACAAAGAGAAATTCCCATCTCCTTCTGCTCCTTTGTTTCAGATGAGTAAAGGATCAGCTGTTCCTCTTCCTTTGTTGATAATTGTCCATGAAAATTGCTGGTCATAGAGGGACTCCTCAACCTGTTCTACCTTGTCTGCCTTCCAGAAGCTACATGCACTGGCAAGCCTGTTTCCGTAACATTACAACTAGCTTTTCTCATAGTTCCCTACCAAATGAAGACCTAAGGCTCACACTTTGGGGTTCTAGTTTTAAGAAACAAGCTGGGAGGATGCCATCCTGAACAGCTCCTGTTCATCCTCACAAATGCTGCTAAGAACCCCTCCTTAAAAGAAACCTTCCTGAACTCCAATTGCTGTGGCTCAAAATTCTTTTCTCCACCATTGTGCTATCCAGTAAATTGCAAGGAAAGCAGAAACATCTAGAAAGCTCATTCCCCTATCTAGTGTTTTCCAGCTTCCACCTCACCACAATGGTATCTGTAACAAGGATAAAGATTTTTCATAGGTGGTGCATTTCAGTCATCCCAGGTCTGAAAGCTGAGACAGAAAGATCTCAGATAGGAGGCTACCCTGAGCCATGGAAGGAGAGCCTGAAAAGAGGAGGATAGAAGAGGAGGAGGAGGAAAAGGAGGAAGAGGAAAGGGAGAAAAGAGGGAGTGGAGAGGAGATAGAAAAGAATAGGAGAAGAAGAAGAGGTAGGACATAGTGAACTGGAGGCCAACAGAAAAAACCATGAAGCCAGAAGCTTGCATCTAGCGTGCCGCAGTCCTAGGGTGACTATGTGGCTCTGAGTTGCTCCTCTATACCCGTCACTCCTCAGGGCTTGGGTTAGAAATAGTTTTGAGATTTTCTTTTAAGTCAGTTTCCTCATGTAAGACAGATCCAGCTTGGCTTTTTCTTCTAAATTTGTTTTACTTGGACCCACCATTTACCATTGCAATATAAGTGCTCATTGACCATGCACACAAAATGAAATACGACACCTTCCTTTATCGTTATGATCTTAAATTTTTAAGACTCCAAATACTAAAATCTCCTGGCTGTGTGCAGTGCCTATAGAACTACACTACTCTGAATTTTCACTTGCATGGTCTTATTTCAACAACTTCTTAAATAGAAAAGCCATGTAAATACATGTCTTCAAAATTAATAATAATCCTGGGTTAACATATCCGTTGGTGTTTATGCATTTAAGACAGCAAATACAAAGTTTCTGGTACTTAAATGGGTTAACGGTTTTTTTTTTTTCATATCAAATAAAACTAATTATGTTACAAACAGGTTATTCTGCAGCCAGCTTTCCAAGAACTGCCACTCACTTCCAGTTAACAGAAAATTGCATCAGTATATTCTTAGAAATCTCTATGCTCTTTCCTTGGTACACAGTACTGGGGGGAAGGCTATAGCTCTTTGAGGTGGTGCATACCAAATATGGGTGGCTTAGTGTGAAAATGGGAGGGGATTTTTGCTAACTCTTCACAGTTTCCCAGAATAGGAACACAAATGCTCTTAGAAATAAGTTTACATAGGTATGTAGTGGTTTTGCAATACCCAGATAATTTTGCATATATTATTTATTTTTTGAGACTATAAATTATATCATTTCTCCTCCCTTTCCTTACCAAAGATCTCATTTTGTTTGCCTTACTCTTTTTCATGACTTCTTCTTCCATTAACATTATATATATATATACCTAAATTATGTAATATACCTAAATACATAAGTACAACCTGTTCAGTCTGTCTAATGTTACTTATATGTATGTTTTCAGGACTGGCCCATTCCCTGAAGACTAGCTTTCATGGTACCAGAAGGCGCCATGACAGTTTCTAAAGAGGGTAGCAACCAACAGCCTTACCCAGCTATGATGCCTATGAACCATGTCGATGACCAGCACAGCACAATAACCCTAAGAGTGCTATCATGGAACACACGCATTGGCAGTAACCAACAGCTCTCCAACAAGACTTCAGACATGATCGAGACGAAACCCATGCCTGGTACTAGAAACCTGGCCAACTACCTGGGCTAGTGACAGTCATGGGTCTGGGAGAAGAACCTACAGCCACCACTTTATTAAAGCAGCATAATTGCTAACTACCTTCTATTATCTTTATACCCACCAAGAAGTGTGGCCCTCGACCTTCATCAAAGAAACTGCTCTTTGCAATAGATCATTACAAAAAAGAAAAGTCACAGCCAATCAACATACAGAGTCGTGGAGCTCAGTTCAGTGAGCATATATAGAGAGAGCAAATCCTGCAGCTGAGACTCAAGAACATTGTAGCCAGGTGTAAAAACCAGGAAAGCAGGGAGTTTGCAGTGAGAGTATGTCTCTGAGAATGTCAGAAGCATACCCATAAGGCCTCAGATAACTTTTTTGAATTATAAAAACCCTCTCCTAAAAATTAATAATTTTTTATAGGGAAAATATCATTCCCATGGTAAGAAAAAAATAACTGAAGCTGGCTCTATGTTTTTAATAGTGGAGCACTTTCTCTTAGGCCTTTGTCTGACTATCAAACAGATACTGCTTCCTCATGTCCTGTGTAAAATTTAATGGCAGTCTTAGTCTCCCATAAATTATGATTTTAAAAAATAATGCTTTAAGAAAGATTTGTAAAATAATTTATACTGTATAAGAAAAAAATGGCCTGTGGCAACACTACCTTTCAAAGCCACCTACATCATATTGGCATTGTTTTTTATACTTACTTATATTTTTTAACTCTCTTGAAAATTTTTCACAGTTGATATATCCTATCACCTCCTAGGAAATAATATACTGTTATTCCCAATTTTACCATAAGGAAATACAAGTCTGGAGATTTAAATCATGTCTCTAATCATGCGGAGTGATATACTAGTTAACCAGCAACAAACCCTGCCATATCACCTTCTGTCCAAAGAAGACTAGAAATCCAAGGTACATGGTGGTGCATGCCTTTAATCTCAGCACTCGAGAGGCAGAGGCAGGAAGATCACTGTGAGTTCGAGGCCAGGCTGGTCTACAAAGTGAGTCCAGGACAGCCAAGACTACACAGAGAAACCCTGTTTTTAAAAAAGAAAGAAAGAAAGAAAGAAAGAAAGAAAGAAAGAAAGAAAGAAAGAAAGAAAGAAAGAAGTTCAAGGTACCTCCTTGGGCTGGCTAGCAACTGTGCAAGTTAGAATGTCCTGTGGTCCTGATGCTTTGGTGCCTGATATATCATTTCAACCACAGTTTAAACAGAATTTTACTGAGCATCTGTTGCCTAATAATATTGACTTAAGTTGTTCTAAAAGTAATCCCTGTGTAGGACAATTCTTGGGATGAAGATACCATTATTCTCACGTTACCAACAATAAACACTAATGTGTGGAGAGCTCAAGTTGTCTGGGAAAAGTCACCTACATAACATTGATTAGAAAGAAAGATGTGCAGAGTTCACATCTAAACTAAACCTTCCTAGGACATTTCAAGTGAGATTTCAAAAGGTAATCTCAACTTTCAAGCAACAGAGCAACTTGAAATTTCACAGAATAAGGAGTAGACCAAAGCTGGTCTCCATACAACCATAGAATTACCTTGTCAATGAAATGAGTTAAGAAATTTAAATGCTTACAATCTCTTATATGAGACAAAATCAATAGCCATGAGGTACAAAAAAATCTCTTAGGAGAGTTATCTTGTCAGTATGTCTATCTTAATTTATATGAGTATCGAACTCTGCCAGGTTGTAGAGCACACATATAAGCCCAGAACAGTGGAGGTAAAGGCAGGAAGATTGTAAGCTGAAGGCCAGCCTAACCTACACAGGCTGCAGCGAAGCCTGGTCTACATAACAAGATGTCTCAAAATGAGAATATATGGGCTGTTTGAGAAAGCCTGTTGCCTCTCTGTTCACCAGAGGTCAAGTTTGTCACCCTGTGACTTCTGTGCTCCTGTCATGTGCCCAATGTCTCAGCTCTGCAGGTTATAGTTTCCTTCATACACTATATCTCTGGCCTTTGCCTGGGAGGTCAATATCCTTCCTCCTTTGATGCTCTAGAAAATGTTGGCTTCTTGGTGCAAGTACAGTTCCCCCTTGGAAATTTCCCTCATTATAGACTTCCTCTAACCAAATGATTACTCGTTTGACTTTGACCTTCCCACCTGTCTTGACTGGATGCCTTCTCCCAGAGATGGTTGCCATTTGCAGAACAAGAACCTTGGTATCTTTGTGTCTCCATGGCCAAATATAGTATCTGAAGTGGAGGCCATTTAATAAATTTGAATGAATTGAACAATCAGCTAACCCATGAACTCTAGTTCCTAACAGGAACATTCTCTTACTCGTTCACCTAAAACACTACTAAAAATAATATATCTCCTTCTTGTACCCTACTCCAAATGCCTGATAAAAAGTATATTTACATTGTTATATTTCCATAAAATAGAGCAGAAACTTTCTGAATCATTGTCAGAACAATTCTATCCTAGTTCTGACTATGTAAACGTGAGTTTATAATGTACCGTATCCATAAATACAAAGAAAATAAAATGGGACCTGTGGAGGGAGGGGCAGAAGCTCTAACTAGGGCCTGAGGGAAGGAACAGAGATAAGTAACATTAAGAACATCTTTTAGGGCTGGAGAGATGGCTCAGAGGTTAAGAGCACCATCTCTTCTTCCAAAGAACTTGAGTTCAATTCCCAGCAACCACACAGTGGCTCACAACCATTAATACCGAGATCTGGTGCCCCTTCTCATGGGCAGGCACACATGTAGGTGAAACACTGTATACATAATAAATAAAATGTTTTTAAAGAAAGAACTTTTTAAAAAGCCATATGGAGCTTTATGTGTACTGGAAATTACCTATAATTGGAAACCTCCTTTCCAACTGTTGGTCATGGGACTTCAAGACTCCCAAAGCAATATAGGCCACTGCCATTTCCATAGGGTGCACCCTGGAAAATGGAAGTAAGACCCTATTGCTGAAGACACCACACACTTTCAACACAGGACTTGGCAAAACAGAGGCAGACTTGACCTGGAAGCCTCCCCACAAATAACTAACTTTCATAGTACCACAAGATACCATGAAAGGAGAAAGGAGAAAAAAAAGCAACCAACAGTCAAGATGTAACAGCTACAAACCACAACAGTGGCCAGAAGGAAGCCATTCCAAAAGTGCAACAGTAGTACTAACTTCAGGTGACACAAATAGCCATCTAATTAGGCTTAAGGCCTATACAATAGAAGGGACTTCACGCCTGGCACTCTAAATCTGCCCAACTACGGGAGGCTGGTGAGGCCATGAACTTACAGAAAAGCCTACCACTACCACCTTCCTAAACTAATATAATTTATAGCCACATTTGAAATACTCATCCCTATACCCACAAATAAGTGTATTTCTCACCCATTATTGAAGGGGCTTCTTTTTACAGCAGACACAAAGCAACAACTGGACAAAATGCAGAGAACAACTTACTGAAGGGTACGCGTTCCCAATTGGTGCATCTATAGCACAGCACAAGCCTTACACTTAAGGGAGTCAAAGTAAAGCTCTGCTCAGTATACTGCTACCTACCCACGGGTACTTTGTTCTATAAGTAAAAAGTGCAAACTTGGTATTTTACTTCATCATTACTTATGATTTGAGAAAAAAATTTAGAAATTATGGATCCTCATTTACTAGAAAAGCCTACCCAGTATTATAATGCTGTTATCACTATTACAAAACCACCAAGACCAGCAACTGTGCTTCTAGGGGAAAGCTCAGACAGGTCTCTACTCAACAATGGCCTTACTTTGCAGCTACGGAAAGTACTTTTTTAGATTGGGGTGTGTGTGTCTGTGTGTCTGTGTGTGTGTGTCTGTGTGTGTGCCTGTGTGTATGATATGTACATATATGTATACGCATACGTACATACATACATACATACATGCATACACATGCAAAACAGAATTAATTAGCTTGGCTTTTATAATCAATGGCAGGATACTCCCGCAATGGCCATTAGCACACAGAGGAGCTATAGAAATGAGTAGCCTTTCTAAGATGTAAGCCTTAGGAAGGAGAGAAGGAGGGATAAGAGATGAAGCCCTGACCAAGATAGGAGGCCTGAAAATCCGTTAAGATCATCATCATGGCTCTACATTGAAAGGCTTAGTAGACTAGTATCGGATGTCCACAGGGGCTGGGATCGATGCCTGCTCAGAGGGAGAATCAAGCCTCCACGTTCTTGCTGGCTTCCTCTTCCTTTGGCTCTGTCCTGGCTTCCCTCCTACGTCAGCTACTATCCCTCATGCCAACTGTTTCTGGAAATATCCTCACTGGCATGCCTAGAAGTGCTTTCACAACCTCCTATGCCTGTCTCAATCTGGTCAATTTGGCAGAAGGTCAACCACCATGGCATAAATTGTCTCAGCTGCCCAGGATACCTTTCGCACTGCTTTGCTGATATGATACCCCAGCTGAACCTAGCCAAGTGTTATTTTTAGTTCAGATAACAGCTCCATGCAGATGCAGCTCATGCAATCCTAGATTAGTTACATCCCCTTGCATCATGGCTTTTCCCTTAGTACTTCGGAAGCTATCCGTTCAGTGTTTCCTTCCCTGGTTGGTTAGCAACTCCATGAGGTTCTGGGTCCTTTCTGTTCTGTTCACTGTTGGAACAGGAAGCACAAGTATGGAATAGTCTGATTTCCCTTATTTTATGCAAGTAGAAAGGAAAGGGGAGATCTCAGGGGCAAGATACAAAAATAAGATTGTCAACTAGTATACATTAAGTAATTTATGTGTCAGGCACTTGGATAAGAAGACTGGCACTGCGAATCATAGCAGAACATAAGCCACTGTTCAAAAAAATTTCAGTTATCTTATTTGAGTCAAAACACAAATGATTGGTAAAGCGAGAGCAAATCTGAATTCTGAAAATAGAAAAAGGGAAATGCCCCTAGCTGGGCTGCCTTGTCTGGTCTCAGTCCTGCCACAATTTGATGAGCCAGGGCGGGTTGGTACCCATTGGCGGGGAGACTCCCTTCCTCTGATAAGGGGATGGTGGGACTGGTATGAGGTGAGGGCTGCGATCAGGATGTAAAGTTAATTAATTAATTAATTAATTAATTAATTAATACATGGGGGAAAAAGAAAATGGGAAAGAGATAAAGACAAACTGGAGACAAAAGAAACCCTAAAGACGCAGCATTTCTCCTTGCCTTTTTTTTTTTTTTTTTTTTTTTTTTTTTTTAACATTGTTCAACCATGGCCCTAATTCAACAATCTGCTTTCAGATGTTCTTTATATCTGAATATAGAATATAAAGACCAGACATAGTTTTTGTTTGTTTGGTTGGTTGGGTGGTTGGTTGATTGGGGTTTGGTTTGTTTTTGTTTTTGTTTTTGTTTTTTGTTTTTTTAAATACTGAGATAACTGGGACTCTTTCTATTCCCTCCAAAAAGAAATGCAATCCTCAGGTCCTGCTGGAAGCCCCTGTGCCAACTATTGTGGAACACACACATTATCAGAGATAATCTATGCCACCTTCAAGTCTCAAGCTCTCCAAAAGTCAGGGACACTTAGTTGCTTGTGTACACTTATCTGTCTTACTTCCCTTTTATATCAGCTCTCAAAGTAATGACAGTAGTAGCAAGCACACTTCAGTGCTGAGTTAGGTGAGGAAAACATTGTTTCCATGACTCACTTTTGCTCACACTTTCTGCAGCTTCACTGTTTCACATCCCTTGCTCATTCTCACCGCAGAACTGAGGCCTGAGATGACAATGATTAAGCCCAGATTCCTGAAAAAGAAATGAAACACTCGAGATTTGTTTTGCTATGGTAAAAAGGAAAAAAAAAAATGCTAGTCTCAGGCTGCTACAGCTTGGACTTTCTCAAATAACACTCACTGACAAACAGAGGTAAAAGGAGTGTGAAATTTAAAATGTGCTCACTTCTGGCACTTTTAAAAAAAATATTTGAAATTAAAATATAATTACTTCATTAACCTTCCCTTTTCTCCCTCAAACCCTTCCATGTACCTCCCCTTGCTCTCTTTCAAATTCATGGCCATTTTATTTTAGCTTTTATTCAGAGTTCTTATCACTCAAAACATTGCAGCTCTTAACTCATTAATACAAAAACTAGCTTGACAGAGACTCCTACCCCCTTGGAAGTAACAAGTGACAATTGACGCCTAGCAAGTGAGAACCCCCAGTTCCCCCTGGTTCACCATCTCTATCTGGAGGGAAAGATTGTTTTTCAGGAATAGAACAGAGCCTGTCTTCTTCCATTCCTTTCTTCAGTGTCCTAAAGGTTTTATTATATGAGTCTTCTTTGCTTGCTTAGCGCTATCCTAGGATATTTTTCAAGGTTACAGGGTTATGGTGCTATTTTAAGTACAAGATTTCAAGGTAAAAGGTACTTTTTCCCTAATTTTTTCTCAGATTATTTGACATTTATATTTAGGAAAGCTATTGATTTTTGTGTATTAATTTTGTATCCTGCTATTTTCCTGAAACTGTTTTTTGACTGTAGACATTTCCTGGTGGAGTTTTGAGAGTCATTTATGTATATAATATAAATATAGTATAGGATGAGTTATATACAATAATATCTCTTCAAATAAATAAGTTCTTTATTTGACTTCTTCCTTTCCTATTTGTATCCCCTTGATCTCCTTCAGCCATCTTAGCACTTTAGCTAAGACTTCAAGCACTATCTTAAATATAAGTGAAAAGAGAGGAAATGCTTCTCTTGTTTCTGATTTTAGTGGACATGCTTTGAGCCTCTCTCTGTTTAGGTTAATGTTGGCTATAAGCTTGCTGTAAATTACTTTTATAATGTTCAGGTATATCCTTTGATTCCCTAGTCTCTCTAGGGACTTTTAAAATGAAGGGAGGTTGGATTTTTTCCAAAGGCCTTTCTGTATCGTGTGTGTGTATGTGTGTGTGTGTGTGTGTGTGTGTGTGTGTGTGTGTGTGTGTGTTCCTGAATATATAAATACAATCTTCTCAGTCTGTAAAATGTTGCTTGTATGTATAGGTTTTCAGGGCCATTTCACATGTTATCATGGAGAGGAAAGCTCATGAGGCCTCAATTCTAGACAGAAAACTACAGGGAACTAAGAAAGATAGAAAATGGGAAAATAGTCTTCCCCAGCTAGGAAAAGTACATCAATGACTCTCAAAACTCCACAAGGAAATGTCTACAGGCAAAAAACACTTTCAGGAAAATAGCAGGATACAAAATTAATACACAAAAATCAATAGCCTTCCTACATATAAATGTCAAATAACAAATGGTCAGTTCTATGGGTTTTTTTTTTTTTTTTTTTTTTTTTTTTTGAGACAGAGTCTTACTATATAGCCACAAACTCACAAACCAGCTCTAAGCTCGCAAGTGTTAGGATTACATGTGTGTGCCGTTGCACCAGACTCAGCAGACGGAGCATAACAAAGCTTCTCCATTTCCACGTCTTTATGTTTTATAAGGACACCTTGTGGAACTGAGAGGGACATGAGAAAGGATACATGGTGAGTGTGGGACGTTCTCAGGAAGCCACAGAACGAGCGTTACTAAGAGAAATAAATGGAAGCAGAACATGAATTACAAACTAGCTAATGTTTCCATGTATGTGTCAGCTCTTCACTTCCACATGGCTGTAACTGCAGACATGTAAAGGGACTTAAAGGGTATCCAAATGGAAAACATCAGGGAGCTGCACTAAATGCATGTGACTCATTGGAGAGAGATGGAAGTAGCGATAATCAGTGTCCAGGGCGATGTTTGGAGCCTCCAAACAAAGTCAGCGATAAGGCAAAGAACGTCTGCGCCTATGGCATGCTCCTGCAGCAGAGTTTCTACCTGGAGCCAAAAAGTGCTCCTTCTGGCCAGAATAAAGACTTGGGGAGTGAAAACACTGAGTAGAAGGTGTATGCTTCATGGAGTGTTACAATCCAAGTAAATTAAGAGACCATACCAAGTAGACTTTAATCTCCCCAGTAAATAAAAATATGTTCATGTCTTAACAGCTAATGAGCTATGTCATACTAAACAGTTCAACTGGCATATGCCAAATGACTCCAGTGGATATGTTTTTCTGCAGGGCAGACTTAAGGAAAGCACAAGCAACTAACAACAACATAAAAAGTGATGGAGTTAGTGACATTCCTTGGGAAGGGAGGAGAAGGAGCCACTGTGTAAGCCATCACTGAAGCTTCTTTTCTCCTTTCAAGAAAATTTAGCATCTAAATATTTGAGCATGGTCTGCTAAGCCTCAGAGTGAGGCAGAAGTACTGTTAAAGGAAGACTCCTTGGTTAGGGTCATATTTGCCTCTCTTCAGGAAAACCTGAGAGACTTTAAATGCTGAGAATTGCAATTCCCAGAGTCAAGTGAAGACATTCCTGCTGCCTTGCCAGGGAAACCTGGAAAACTAGACCACACTGGTAAGTTGCTCAGGGCTGTCATCCAGCTCAGTTATTCTATAAAGCGAGCAACAGCTAATGGTATCCTTGGGACTGAAAAGTGGAACCTGGGGTGTGTCTTGGATGGGGGCGTGGACTTTGTAGCAGAAAGACAAAGAGATGAAGCTTTGGCCATGAGAGGCTCAAACTCCAGGGGGAAAATGCCAGTCCGCATCAAGACTTCATAATCAACAAAGGGCATCTACCCAGGTGCCAGCCTTGGCTTTGTTAAAGGGAATCCCTAATTACTTCAGGGAATGCATTATGAAACCCTGAGAAACACAAAGAGAAGTACTTCAAAGGTGTGAGTAACAATAAAACTTGCATATGCCATGACTTAAGCTTGTTAAAGTATTTTTCATACAAATGGTTGTGTTGACTCTTCATAGCTCCCACCTTCCAGGCTTATTATGAGGCTAGAAAGGAGATAATAAATGAAAATAGTCTTCCATACCAGGGAGAACTGGCTTGCACTACACAAAGAGGCCCATATTCACAAGGCGCACACAGACACACACACACACACACACACACACACACACACACATGAAGGGACGGTTGCCACCCCGGACCGTCAGATATCATTGTCACCAAATGACTCATTCCATCTTTTTAATATTTGTGGTCACCTAATCCAATTAAAGCTTGAATTTCTGGAATGCTCATTCGCTAGAAGAGAGCTGGTTTACTTCCGCTGCCCTTAGCTCCGTCCTTCCTGTTTGAATGCTCTCTCGAAACAGCCTTAGAGTAGCAGCTTGGTCCTTTGGTGTTTATGTGTCCTCACACTGTCAGGGACAGACCATAGAGTGTTTCATTACCAAGAATGGCTTCACACTGTCCCAACTGACTGTACAACTCCTGCGCCTAAGGTTCAGGGATAATTTCAGAAGGGGGAGCAGAAATATTCTAAGAACCAGAGGAATAGAGAATTTTCTACAGAAATGTCTAAATCTACATTTATGAAGTCTCACCAACATGGCTGCCTAACAGCAATCAAAGAAGAGGTCAAGAATCTGAAAGAAGGCATGGCAGGATATGTGAGACAGTTGGAAGAGAGAAAGGGAAATTGTGTAATTATACTATAATCTCAAAAATATTATTGGAAAAAAATATAAAGAATGGCTTGACAGCCAAAATCACAAGTCCAAATTATCTGTCCTCTACGCCTTCTCTCCAGCTCTCGCCTGACTTCCTATGTTCACGCACACTCTTCAAACTCATGGAGTCTTCTGAGTTCCTGTTTTCATTTCCTGAGTCTGTCGGTCTTCTCTAAAAGCAACTAAAAAATCATTGGATATCTGAACTAGTCACTCCCCAGCACGGTAGGTTGCACTTGTGTTTCTCAATGTTGCATTTACGTAGCAAACTCTCACCACAAGATCCACACTATTCTGGAAGCCAGAAGGGTGAGCACTGAGTCAAATGTTAACAACCCAGTTTATTGTCAGAATAAACACACAGTCCCTGACCTCAGGACCTCAAGAACTCTCTCTCTCTCTCTCTCTCTCTCTCTCTCTCTCTCTCTCTCTCTCTCTCTCTCTCTCTTTCTCTCTCTCTCTCTCAATCTTTGTACTTGACTATCTCTGTTCTCTACTCCCCTAGGTAAGTGGTGTAAATGTACTGGTTTCAGTAGGCTAAAAATTTATTTCTGTATCTACTGAGGAACTTATGAAGGTTTGTCCCCTTCTTTCACATAGACAACATACTCTCTTCATTTCTAGAGCTGATGTTTCAAGAAGAGGAAAATTAGGGGCTTATGAAGTTGTAAAAATGATTTTTTGAGATCTCTGGATTCCCCCCGACAGCAGTAAATAGGGATGTTCCCAGACTCCTGCAATGCTCTCTTAGTTGCACAGGCTCACCTACATTATATTACTCTACTTGTGCAAGGACTTCAGAAGCGTGGTTACAACTCCAGATCACTGCCCTAAAGCATCATGAAAACATCAAGTCAGATAGTTACACGTTGTCTAAATAGTACCTGAAAGTCACAAGCCTAGCTGGAGAGATAAGTAATGTACTTGGTACACAAGCATGAGGCCTGAGTTCAAATCCCCAGGACCACAATATTTATAAAACACCTTCTTGGAGGCTTTAAGGCATAGGTGAAATTGCTGTGAGCAGTCACTGTACTTTAGCTAAAAGAATGGTGAAAGGAAGTTTGGTAACAGAGTAGACTATATCTACACCTGACAGCAGCCCTAGGAGCGAGGTTTAAAGCTTCTTGCTTATGAAGAGGATGGAGAAGGTATCTGAAACCTGTTTATCTTTAACCTGAGGTCTGTGAGTAAGACAAATCTGTTTGTCCTTTAAATAAGGTATCTAGTATCTAGTAGTTTTAACTAGCTAATGAGTTCACCAATGAATTAATATGGCAAATTACTTTTGGCTAAGGAGCTAAGTGTCTATCAAGCTAACATCAGCTTAGCTGTCAATGTGATCAGAGACCCAGGAAGGATAAATTGTAACCTAAAGGAATTTAGGTATTAATAAAAAGGACAGAGATGACTAGATAGTCATATCCTTTTAAATAGGAGCCTTAAAAACCATAATCACAGTACATAAAAAGAGAGTAGAACAGTTTCCTGTATGATTAATAACATCATATTTAGAAAATATAATTAACCATGTATTAAGGTATGCACTAAGGTAGGGATTTTTGGGTTTGAGAATAAGGATAGGGCATAACAATAAGTTTTAGCATTGTAAACAAATGTTAATACAGCACAGCATTATAGCAGATCAGTTGACCAGAAGCTTGTAGGTTCTCTGTAGGAGAAACAACATTTATTTTGTTACTTTGAGTAAATCTTTATAATCTTGAAATAATAAATATTTTGATCCAGTGTACAATAAAAAACAAAACAAAACAAAACAAAAAAAAAAAATCCCCAGGACCCATGAAAACCCTGACATGGTAAAGTTTATATGTAACCTCAATGTTCCCACAGTGAAATGGAACTCAAAAACAGAAGGATTCCTAGACTCTCCCAGGCCAGGGAGCCTGTGCACAACGGAGGCTCTGCTCAAACAAGGTGGAAGGCAAGGATTAGTGCTCAAGATTGTTCGCTGACTACGCAATGCCATGACTCACTTGTGCCCATACTCAAATGAAAACACACACACACACACACACACAGAGTTTTAAAAAAGAAGCCACAATTAGTCCTTTCCTTTCCCTTTCCATCTCTGTCTCTCTCTATCTTTCACACACAGACAGATGAACAAATGTGTGCTACACACACACACACACACACACACACACACACACACACCTTCTCTTATCTGCGCTGCACTAAAACACCACCCAAGTTCAAGTCCTTGAGTTAGAAACCTTGCCCCCTCTCTCTGCCTCACCCAATCCATTAACAGTATCTACCCACATTATCTCCTAATCTTCTCTCCAGTCCAGTCCCTTTTCCTTCTTCAAATAAGGAAATAAAAGCTGACGGAGGTCAGGAGATTGCATAATATTATACAATTCGTAAGTGGCCAAGCCATTTCCAACTCCCATCTGCCTCTCCAAAAACATATATTTGAGTGTAAAGAATTTTGCCTCACTTGAGGGAGAGTTTTTAGGTCCAACAAACCACTAAGAAACACAAATGAGGCCATAGCAACTAGAAGATGGCCAGGAAGGGTCCCCATAGCTAGGAAAGGAAGTGTCATCCTAGTCTACTGCAGTGTCACAAGTGATAGAGCCCCACAGCCCAGCTAGGTTCTGTTGTTTTTAACAAAGATCTCAAACCTTTGATTTTGCCAATTAAGACTCAGCAGCCGGATGCTGGGGTAAAACTATGCTAGCTCAAAGAGACAGAGAAAACACAAAGCTGACCTTCCTCCTCAGCTGACGCCCTCCCCCCAAAAGCAAGCCCTCTTTTTTCTTGTCATCTCAAAACAAATGAACAACCAAACAAAAAGACAAACGTCCTTCTACTTCCTATTTGTCCCCCTGACTTCCTCTTCCTCTCTCTCTCTCTGGCTTTTTTTTTTTTTCCCTATGTTCATTCCCTGTCAACTGATTGCTTGCTCTGCCTCTTGACCTAGGGTTCACCTTATTTAATCCTACTTACAATACTCAAGCAGAAAATGCTTGGATTAAAGGTGTGTGTTGGGGCTGAGCCACACCAGAACCTAAAAAAAAAACCTAAAAACAAGATTTTCCAGTAAACAACACAATCTTGGGGTTCACAGTGTAGAAAATATTCTACAATAGTTTTCTTTCTCTTTTTTCTTAAAAAAAAAAGAAACGAAAAAAGAGAGTGCTATCACATCCAGACCCAAACACGATGCCAGCCTAAATTTACTTCACATAAGTCACAACCTACCTTCCACATCAACTGTGACCAGAAATGAGGTGTTAGGAGCTGGCATCTGCATGCAGCAAAAATATCATGTTCAAGAATGCGGTGTCTCCAATGCATCCTAAGGAGCCTTTCAGAAAACTTCTTTTTAATCACCAAAGAGGAACTCACTCTCTATGCTAATAAGGATCTGGTGCGTTTTACTAAGAATGATAGAAACAGTGTCTCAACTAGCTTTAGAATGGAGAGAGGAGAGACACAAACACCAGGCCCTCCAGAGCCATCCCTTCACAGGCCTGTTTCATTCAGGACATACATGGCAAGTGTCTGAACACTCCAAAGAGGGTTGGTGAGATTGCTTCGTGCCACTGGTAAAGGTGCTTGCTACCAACCCTGACTACCTGACCCCTGGAACCACATAGTGGAGGGAGAAAACGGACTCCTGCCAACTGTCCTTTGACCTCCACATGCATGTACCATGCACACACACAAAAATAAATCAATAGGACTAATTTTTTTTCTAGGCCTATATGACCCCAAGGAACTGAAAATCATTCCCTAATAAAGCACTCATCTTCATTTAATTCAAAAGTCTTTTGGGGGCATGTATTAATTATTTTTTAGTTATCACTATGACAAAAAAAGTAACAGAAGCAATTCATCAACAGAGGGGTCATTACAGTCATCCTGGAGGGAAGGCACAGTGAACAATTGGCCTGTGGCACTGGAGACTAGCAGTGGCCACTTCTCACAACTTAGCAGAGTAGGGAGCTGAAGTTATTGCTGAAGTGCTGCTTCCTACTACCCCCCCACCCCCCACTCCTCACTCCTTCAACCCCTCCACTCCCCCCCTAAGACAGCACTGTTGGCTGAGACCAAGTGTTCAAACTCATGAACCTAAGGGGGCATTTCGCATTTAAACTATAAGAAAGAGCTGCAGTGTAAACGATGAGTATATCCCACAGGACGAGAAAAATGAAGACAGTTAACTTTTTTTTAACACATACTAAATGTTATATACTTGAATAAATTCAGTCTTCAAAACCATAGAAGAAGGTGCTACTATGTCCCATGTCTTCAAAGAAAACTGAGACATTAGAGGGAATGAGCATCATCATATGTCTTGTACATGTTTCAGTGAGTAGGCATACCTAATCTTTAAAAAGAAGTAAGAGAAAATAGTCATTATACAATTAGCTTACTTCAAATAAAGTACCCTTTTAACACAGGACTGTTCTTCATCCCGTAATAGAAAGATATGAACAAATGAACCTTTGTAACTGACAATCTTGATTAAGCATTTGTAAACATAATTCCAGATGTGTTTTAGTAGCCAAAAAGACCATAAATGTTAAAAAATATATTCATTTTTAAATGTGTTTTATTTTACGAGTTTGCTGAGTGTTTTGCCTTTGTGTCAGTGTGTACACAATGTGTGTGCTTGTGTATATGAATACACACCTGTGCCTGACTAGTGCCTGAGTCAGAAGAAGGTGGCAGATCCCCGGAATTAGAATTATGGATGGTTGTGAGCTGCCATTTGAGTCCTGGAAATCAAACCCAGGTCCTCTGGAGTAGCAGCCAGTGTGTGCTCAGATCACTGAACTATCTCTCCAATCCTAAAAAAATAAAATTGAAGATCTATGGAGAGGTGACCCAAACAGAATCTACTTTATATACTAAGTCACCCATGCTGGCTAGCTTTATGTCAACTTGACCCAAGTTCAAGTCATCTGGGATGAAGGAACCTCAGTTGAGAAACTGCCTCCATAATGTAAATCCATCTGTAAGCAAAACCGTCAGGCATCCTCTTAACCCATGATTAATACAGGAGGACTCAGGCAGAAAAAGTGGGTTCAATTCCCAGCACCCACATGGCTGCTCACACTGTCTATAATCCCAGTTCCAGGGGATCTGACACCCTCACACAAACATAGGCAGGCAAAAATAAAAATATGTAAATAAATTATTTTCAAAAGAACATAATATAATAGTTGACAAATAGACTGATATTGTAGAAGTAAAATATTGTAGCACAAGTTACCTACATGTGGCAGTGCTGCCCTTGGTAGTGAGTGTGATAGAAAGTAGACTGGGCAAGGCAGTGAGCGGCAATGCTTCCACGCCTCCCCTCTGCATCACTCCTTACTCAGGTCCCTGCTCTGAGTTCCCTGCCTTGACTGTCCTCAGTGCTGACACAACGATGCAGAAGCATAAGCCCAATACTCTTTGCTCCACAAGTCACTTGTGGTCATGGTGTCATCATTACAGAAATAGAAACTCTAAGACACCATCTTTCTAGAAATGTATCTTTGTCTTCCTAAACGTGTGCCTAGCCAATGCCACTTGTGCCAACGCTGCATCTACCTCTACCCGGTTTTAAGACCACGAATGAATTGTATAAAAGTATGAGCTTTCAAATGTTTATTTTTACTAAATAATACATATATGTGAACACGTATATGTAAAATATCTTTTCTCTTTTTTTCCTTTTTTTTTAATTTTCTCTTTTACATATACATTTATTTATTACATATATAAACAATAAACTACCTACAGCAAGAGAACCACAAGACAATCAGGAATTATATAAATGTTTACATCCATAGTGTTTTGGCTATTTGTATTTGGTAAACCTTGAAAAAAAAATCGTTCCTATCTTGATTGCATCTAAAATTATGGACATAAATCAATATCTATCATATCTCATCTTTATCAACTTAAAACATCTGCATCTGGGTGTCTGCAGGCAAGATGCTATTTTGGAAGATAGGAGAAAACAATTCTAACATACCTACAAACTGAAGAATATATGGCTCTTCTAGACAAACTTAAAAGTTAATTTCTGGAAGGAATCGAAAGTCTTTCTCAACTGAGCAAATATTTTTTAGTTATCCTCCATTTTTATCAAATTAATCCATGTACATTTAGGAAATCATTACAATCTCACAATAAAAAGGGCATTTACTTGTATTAGGGTTAGGTATTGTTAGATCAAAATAATGAGAAAAAAGGCCAAAACCACTAGATAACTTCTAGTTTGGGGAACAAAGGCAATCAAGGCTCCTTAACTATGACGGGGAGGGTTGATGGAGAACAGCCAAGAATCAGGAGTACCGAAATCAACACCAAAGTGAAGATGTTGAGCAAAAATTTTGTTGTGCCTTGTCCGTTGCATTAAGCTATAGAGAAATTACTCCCAGAGGTCCTGGCCATCACTAGTGCACAGAGGGCCATTCAAAGGTATTTAAATTCTAGTGTCTTAGTAGAAGAACAGAGGTTGTTGGCATCAGTCAATAGTAGAGACTTCAGCCTAAGAAAAATAAGCCAAGAAGGAGGCTGAGGCCAGAGAGCCAGGAGGGAGTGTGACAGAAAGGCTAGTCAACTGGACTAATTGGGCCTCCTGTTCACCAGGTAACCTCAACCCTCTGTCACTTCTGCCTGGGCCTTGACTGGAGACTCATGGCTGCCCTCCACCGTCTCACCACACATGCTTGGCTCCTACTATTCTTTTGCCTGGGAACTTCCTCTCCTGTAAAAATTTATACAGCCTTCAAGATGGAGCAAGTCCAACTCCACTAGCAAAAGCACTCTCATATCCCACTAACACCTTAGAGACCACTGGATGTCAAACTCTATTCTGTTTTATTCCATAACAATTGCATCTATGGGGGGGGGGACAGTCTATCCATCCTTGCATCCCAACCACACTGTTTTCCAGGCCTAATCCTTGTGATGTACTCAAGGGATGGCATGCAATAGGTCATCAGTAAAGATTTTGAAATGGATCAAACTAAAGCATATGACTGTCGAAGACTCAAAACTCTCTTCACTATCTTCAAAGGGCAGCTTCTTTTTATCATTTCAGGGCTCTGGTGACCAGCATGGGATCAGCCACACCCAATCCCAAGGAATTATTTGTCTATTTTCCTAGCTCTTTATAGAAACCTAGAGAGAGTGATAATTCACAGGAACCCTTGTCACCTTGTGTTTTACGAGTATAGCAGGAGAAAAAAAGAAAATGAGAACACAGGGAGAATGTGAGCGGCTTTGCTGTCGAGCACCTTAGCTGAATGTGTACTAATGACTATTTAAAGACTCCTTAAACTAATCTTTCCCCAAAATCTTGGACATGAAAAAAGCAAGTTGCAACTATAAGTCTGCACCTGTCTGAGCCTTGGATCTTAGGAGTCAGCCAGCGAAAGTGGACTGTGAACATTCTCCTGACAAGCAACACTGATGTGTGTGTGCGGTGATGACTGTGAACTACCCTGAGTTTACCATTTTATGATGTTATACATCTCTTAAAGCATCATCTAGGAGCAATAAATACTTATAATTTTTGTTATCTATGCATCAATAAAAACAAATAATTTTTAAAGTAAAATGGCAGACATCTGGTAAGCAAGAAAACTGATTTTAATCACAAAAAGAATTCAGGGAGCAGAAAGGGCATGGGCTTTCATCAAGATCCAACCCAGAGTTCATCTTCAGCTATATCAGTGATACTAACATCATCCTAAACCAATATCTTGCCTTTCAGCACTTTAAATTCTCATTAGTAAAACAAAGAAAATTTCTTTGTAACAACTCAATGAGTTATCATAAGAAGAAACCCCAAGCTGGGCATGGTTGGCCCATGCCTTTAATCCCAGCACTCAGGAGGCAGTTGACAGGTGGATCACTGTGAGTTCAAGGCCAGCCTGGTCTACAAAGTGAGTCCAGGGCAACCAAGGATACACAGAGAAATCCTGTCTAGAAAAACGAAGAAGAAGAAGAAGAAGAAGAAGAAGAAGAAGAAGAAGAAGAAGAAGAAGAAGAAGAAGAAGTAGAAGAAACTCCCATCATCAAGTAGTCAAGTAGGCTTATAATCATAAGCAGCCATTAGTATTGTGACAAATTCTGAGAGCCTATCTATCTGTGGCCTGTTTTGGCACTGCCTCTTGGTCATTTATAAAGTCTGCCATCGTACACACTAAGCCTCTCCTGGATGCTATAAGTGCCTCAAATACACAGAGAAGCATCACTTATGGGGTGTGGTGAAGAGCACTACGGTGCGGCCCCATCATGTAGCAGTTGTTGTGACTTTGAAGAAGTTAATTTATTTCCTTAAGACCAATTTCTTCATATGTGAAAAAGAAAGAAACAGTCAAAACCTCTCTCACAAAACCACCGTAAGGAATTGTAAGGAACCAACACATGCCAACTGTTGCTCCTAAGCACAAACACAGGCCAATGCAATGGTTATCATTTCTATTGTATTGCTCTGGACTAAACAAACAAATAAGGGATTTTCAGGCTGACTAATTTTCAGAGACAAAGGAGGAAGTTGGCCAGATTCTAGGTGCTCTGATGAAAAGACAGCAAACTCACACCCACAGCATATACCAGGGAAACCCTGATGTCTAGAAGGCTGCCTGGGCCTACAACCTGCCTGCAAGATTCAAGAGAAGCCAGCCATGGGAGATCCTTGATACTTCTGTAACTCCAGACCATGTCTCTTCTTAAGAAGTGACAAATATGTTTACACTGTGGTCCAGGATGCTCAGGAACTCATTATGTAGCTCAGGTTGGTCTTAAACTCCCACAATCCTGCCTCTGACTCCCAGATGCTCCACTGCTAGCTGTTCATCCTTTATTACCATGAAAATTCAATGTTTCTGAGTATATTCATTTTGTTCACTGCGTGAGTGCTCTGCTCTAGGGATCATGGAGGATAAAACAGGAAGTGAGTCAGGGAGTCAGACGTAGTCTATGCTTCAGCAAGTCACGGTGCAGTCAGTAATTTCAAGAGCACTTAGAACAAGTAACTCTGGAGTTTATTTTACAGTCTATTAAAGTTACAAGTCCATACTTATTAGAAGTCAGAGATAAGAGTCTCTGTCTACCTTGCTTTAAGAGCCTTAGTTCTCATTCATCTCCAGAATAAAGTAGATCTCATTTCAAACCACAGCTAGTGAAATGTCAATGAATAGCCAGAGGATTCGGTTTGGTTCGGTTTGGTTTGATTTTTGGTTCTTTTGAGACAGAGTTTCCCTGAGCAGCCCTGGCTGTCCTGGACTCGATTTTGTAGACCAGGCTGGCCTTAACTCACAGCAATGCACCTGCCCCTGCCTCAGTGAGTGCTGGGATTATAGGTGTGCACCACCGTACCCAGCTATCCAGAGGATCTTTACTAATTCAAGATAAGGCTTCCGATAGTAGCTGACACACTCTCCTCTAATATGTAAGGCTGGTGATGAGAAACATAGATGGTATATATGAGCGAAGAATAAAATCTCTGGAAGGTTTCAATCGAGTATAATTATGAACCTCCCTAATGGGGGAAGTTCTCTGTGGTCACTAACCAGGAGTATTTTATGCCTCTCTATATTAAAATCTGCTAAAAAACTTCCTGGAAGTGGGAGAGGGGTAGATTGGGTTGTCGGGGGTTTTGTTGTGTTGTTGTTGAGGAAGTTATTTGTTTGTTCTGGAAAATCAAACATAGACTATCATGAGATAGAGGTCCCTTGAATAATATACACTTCAGCTTGCCATAAGAAGACAGTGTGCAGGACGTAGAAGCCTCCCAGTGCACCAGTAGGAAGCCAACAAAAGCAAATTCAGAGCATTAATTTTTAAGAGGCTTTGTACCTAATTAGTTTTAGAGAAAGTTCTTACAAATTGTCAGATTGTGAAGCAAGCTCTTTCGCAATAAGTACACAGTAGAGTTATCCGGAGTTTACGAATGCCACCAACTCAACCCAAGTTGAACACATTTATGTCCATTTTATAAGCATAACTTTTTGGGGGGATGGAAACATTATGGGCTCAAGTTTGAAGTAGGATCCAACTCCTACTTAATAAGTAAAAAGAGAGAGAGAGCCATGGAAAAATTGGAAAGTAGTTCCTTCAGGTTTCAAGCCGAGGCTGCTACTGGACAACAGGTTGAGAGCAGAAGCCCAGGCAGGCTCTCTCACACTCAGCTCAGCGTGGCCCTCGAGGGAGGAAGATGAAGCAACAGCAGAGCCCACAAACCAAGGAAGGACTGCACAGGAAGGGGCGGGGCGGGACACGGTGCTATAGACTCCGAAACAGGATGAAGTCGGTCTATATGAGGTTCAAGGAGCCCAGATAGACGAATGAATATCCAAGTGTTCCTGGACTCACTTACTCAGGACCACATCCTGATTTCAGACACCATGGAAACACAGAGAAAAGCTGCAAACGTGAATAACTTCTAATAACTCCCTCTGATCGTCGCTTGTTAGAGAGAACCTGACCCCGGTCCCTTGAACACCTGCAGGGCAGACCCTGGATCCAGCTGTTGTGGAGCACTTGATAGGCGGCACCAAGTTTCCCAGCAACTTCCCAGACAAGCGGACTGACTTAACTAATTGCATGAAACAGACAGTGCCAGATAGTTAGGTGCCAAAAGCCTGGGGTGGTTATTAGAAAATGGTACCTCCTCAATTTGTCTGACTACAGACTTTGCCCTGCCAGGAAAACTGCTGCACAGAATTCAGTCAAAGCAACCACTGCCACCAAGGAAGCATCCAGGAGGTTGTCAGCCAGAGCCTCTCGCTGAGAGCCTGCTGTTTTCCCAGTGGCTGCCCAGCATTGCTGGCAACATCTACTGTCAGCGAAGGTGAAATTTCCCAACAAAGTTCTCACTTTTAACTAGATTTAAGCTGCACTGCACCCACAAATATCTCTTCTTTGGTTATCTACCAATCTGAATTTCCTTGATAGCCAAATTCTAGTGCATTTCACTTTCATATCAGGGAACTTTTTTTTTTTTTTTTAGGAGGAAAAGTCGAAAGGGGTTGGAGGCTCCATCTCTAACTCTAATGAACTGAAAATCCTTTTGCCAACCAGAATGCTTTTCTGTTTTCTCTTTGAACCATGGAATGGGATCCTTTAAAGTATGACAAGGCTCCGGAAACAATCATAGAAGAGAAGAGATAGATAACACGCTATCGAAGACTGATATACACATATATGTTTAAATGAATACTGTCTATGTGTATATACATGCAACTGTAAATACATTTGAATTAAGGCCAGACTTGGCAATCACCTTGTTAAGTGCTTTGTACAATCTGAATGTTTTATTCATTTTTAAAATTCACCTTATAACCCAATGGTAAGCCCTGCCCTCCTCTCCTTCTGGTCCCACTCTCTCTCCTTCTCCCCCATCTCTCCTCCCCTACTCTTCAGAAAAAGGGAGTCCCAGCAACAACAACCCATCCAAGTACATCAAGTCATCAGAACTAAGCATATCCTCTTCACCCATGGCCTGGCAAGGAAGTCCCGCCAGGAGGAAGTGATTGAAAGCTGGCAACAGAGTCCATGTCATAGACAGTGCCCACTCCCCTTACTAGGGTCCCCACATGAAGCCTAAGCTGCCTATCTGCTACAGCTGTGTATGGGGCCTAGATCCAGTCCATGCATGGTCCTTGGTTGGTGCTTCAGTCTCTGCAAGCCCCTCTGGGTCCTGGTTAGTTGGCTTTATTCTTTTAAAAGATGTGGTTTTGTGTGTGGTTGTATGTCTCTCTCTATATCTTGTTCGGTCTCTGTGTCTCTGTCTCTGTGTGTCTCTGTCGCTGTCTCTGTCTCTCTCTTTCTGTCACTCTCTCTCCCTCTCTCTCTCTCTCTCTCTCCTGTGTGCGTTTGTGTGTGTGTCTGTGTCTATTACATTTGTGTGGGTCCCCACAGAGACTAGAAGAGGCGCACTAGAGCCCTGAAACTAGAGTACAAGTGCCTGTGAGCCACCTGACTGTTTGGAATGTGGGTGTTAGGAAGCAAACGCAGGGCCTCTGCAAAAACAGCATGCACTGTTAGCCACCAAGCCATCTCTCCAGACTCAATCTGAGTATTTTAAAGAAAAAAAAAAAAAAAGGGTTGAGGGGGCAGGAGGGGTCTGAGTTGTTCAGATAATTTTTCTTCCTCAGGTTCTAGCTGTAGAATCTACAAAAGACTGACTTTTAAATTTCTGTGAGGCCGAAGAAAGTATTTTGAGGGAAAAAAAATGAGTTACATGGGATTCAACTGCTGGTGATCAGTGTTCAGCATATTCTGTGCCATCTATGCTATCTATAAAGCACTTTCAGGCATTATTTTGCTTCCCTTTCCTCACAATCTACAAATATGTTATTTAAACAGATGAGGGGGTCCGTTGTTCTCTTCTGCCCACCCCCCCAGCCTGTAGCACGTTTTCTTTATTGGTAACAGCTGGCTCATGGCTCTGGGTGTTGTGCAGGCCAGTCTCTGTGTGGCCTCTTGTGTAAGAGCAGATGGTTACTGGAGGGTGGCCTGCAGGGGGAGGTATGGGGGAAGAATACTAACTTCAGGACAAAAGAAGCGTCTTGAAGAAAGCATCTTGGGTCATGCGCTGCTTTGAAGGGCTGCATTCCTTTGGTTAATGCCCCAGAGGGGTTTGTATTTGTACACAACAGAAAGAAACTTGCCCTAGTCTCCAGCCATTCCACCCAGAACACAAGTACATTTCACGTGTGGTAATACTGTGTGGGACGGGCAGTTGGTTAAGGTTGTAATTTGCTGCCTCCCCAAGGTACCTCATGCGGTTTCCGAGTAGCTGAACAGATATCCCAGTGGTATCCAAGGAAGAAGTTGTAACTGGGGAAAGCCTTCTCATCTATTTCACCACAGTGCTGGAGCCCGAGAAGAAGCACCACAGCACATTAGCCCAGACATTAGAAATCATTTAGAAAATGCCACCGGGAGAGGTTTTAGACAAATAGAATGGGAGTGAGTGCTGAGACTTTAATAATAATAGATGGGTAGACAGGATTGGCTGAGCCTTCGCAGAGTAGCAAGCATAGTGTTACACCTCTTCCCAGCATTGCTGCCCTGATGTCTTACAGTGTCTTTATGAAGCAAGTATTGATAACAATCCAATTTTCCACTTAGGTCACTGTCCAGTCGGCCAAGAAAATGACAACAGAGGGTACACTTGAGGTTAGAGTGATGGAACACATTCCAATGCTCAAGCCTTCCCAGCCTCCTCTCTTCTGAACGCTCTTCCACACATCTTGGCCCACCATCCATTTGTTCTACTCCTGCCCAGCAGGGATGAATGGCTGGTGAAATCTCACCAGTCCACTGAGGGGGAAAAAAGGGGAAGATGTGAAAAAGAAGTAGTAAGTAAGCGTTAACTCACAGGGCTTAAAAACAACCTGCGACTCTAAGAAAAACACAGATTCAAACGACGAAACTGCACGCAAACTCTACAAGCCCCATGAGGAGCTGTAACTGCTAGACTGGCCCCATGAGCAAACACGTGTGACTCGGAAGAGTTCCCTGCACTGGACAGAAAGAGGGGGAGTTGGTGCAGACATGCAGGGAAGGAGAAGCAGCAAACATGAACATGAGCTTTGCCAGGTGTGAGTACCTCTCTGTTTCTTTCTGTCTGTCCCTCTGTTTTTCCCTCTCTCCCTCCCTCCCCTACCTCCCTTTCTCCTTAAGTGGGCTTCAGCTGAGGGCCCCACATGGGCATTGAAGGCACACAGTGGTGCTGACAGCTTAGACAATGGGACATACGCATTTGGTGACAATAAACTGGAAAGCTCTCCGCTGTTAAACAAGCTTCCTTTCAGGCAGGGGTTACAGTGGCGAGACTGCCAGAGGATCGAAATTCCATGTGCACCAGTAACTATCAGCATGTAGTTCAAGGGACTAACCTCTCCTGTTACACATCTACAGCCTAAACGCATTCAGAACAACAGCTCTCCGTAAGATGGGTGTTTGGAGGGATGCTGGATTTCCTAGTGCACTTCGTTCAACAGATGGTCATTATCCTGTGCTAGAATACAAACAATCCATGTTCACCCTACGGCTCTACTTATTATTCGTATTTTTAAGATAACTATGTGGGGCTGGAAAGACAGCTCACTAGTGAAAATCATTTGTTACTCTTTCAGGGCACAAAGTGGCTGGCTCACAACCATGTGCTTCTCTAGTCCCAGAAGATCAGATGCTTTCTTCTGGCCTATGTGGGCGCCAGGCACACACGTGCTATAGACATACATGTAGGCAAAACACTCATACACATAAGATTAAAATATATCCATTATTTAAATAATAAAAATCATTTTCTCTTCATTATTAATGTTTATGTTTTTAAAACAAGTTCTTCACAGGAGACTAAATAGTAAGAAGATATATGCAATGCAGGTAAGTATTTTTTCCAATCTTAGAAAAAATAGTCTTAATGGGACTGGAGAGATGGCTAAGTGGTTAAGAGCACTGCCTGCTCTTCCAAAGGTACTGAGTTCAATTCCCAGCAACTACATGATGGCTCAGAACCATCTGTAATTTGTTCTGATACCCTCTTCTGGCCTACCTATAGGTATACATGCAGGCAGAACACTGTATACATAATAAATAAATAAATAAATAAATAAATAGAAAACAGTCTTAAAATGGGACTTGATCTTTTGGAATGTGTGCAGAAAGGTGGGTCACTTAGCATGTTTTAATTTGAATGGCCAGTAGTGCTCCTGGAAGAATCAGGAAGCCATCTGAGAATCCTAAAAGAATTTCTGCTGGCACCTTCTGCCTTCCAACCCTTTTCTCAGCCAAGGTGAAAATGTGGGTTAAACATTTCCTTTCTAAGTGACTCACTTGGCACAAGAAGAAGTCCAGGTGCCAAGAAGAATAGAAAGAAGAAAGGGAAAAATGGTGGGGAGGAGACACAGGAAGGAGGGGGAGGTGAGAGAAGCATGCTATTTTTTCACTAAGTCTTTTTTTTTTTTTAATGAGAACAAAACAAAAACAACAAAAACCAAAAAACGGAAAATGCATCGGGTAAATTGACCTTCACTGGTGAATTCAAGCTTGAAAATACACTCTTAAAGTGACCTGCACATTAAGCAGCATTAATAACAAATGTCCTGTAGAGAATTACTAGTGATTCAGTTAGATTTATGATAATAATTTTTATTAAATTATCTTATTGAAAATAATTTTCTCATAATCCTGATTACAGTTTCCCCTCCCTCTACTCCTTACAGTTTCTCCCCACCTCCCTTCTCATCTGTCTCTCACTATAAAACAAACAGGCTCCTAAGGGATAATAATAAAATAAGATACAATAATATAAAACAAAAATAACACATTAGAATAGGAAAAACAAACAAACAGAAGGAAAAGAAGCCAAGAAAAAGGTATATGAAATAGACAAAATGCAGAGACCCACTCATTCAGTCAGGAATCACATAAAAACACTAAACTGGAAGCCATAATATACATGCAAAGGACCTATAGGGTATAAAGGTGTGGGGGGGTATATATACACATATATGTATGTGTGTGTAAATATATATATGTGTATATATAGTTAAATTAAAAATTAAAAGATTTTTTACAAGAAAAAGCCCTGAATTAACATTGTGAGACATGAAACCTACAAAGATATATTTTGAGTTCATTTTCTGTTGGCCACCTACCCCTGGGCATGCAGTCTACCCTTCAAAGTGGTTTGTTTCCCAGTGAGACTCCCCTGGAGGAAACTAAACTTATATTTGCAAGTGGTTATATGGCTTCTAGGTTAGGGACGGGGTCATATGTCCACTGTTCCTTGCAGCTCTGGGGCAGGCCTGTGCTGTCCCTGCGTGTGCTGTCTTCATCTTGCTGAGTCCATATGAACTTTGTTCAGCTCAATTTAAAGGACCTTGTTTTCTTGGCATCCTCCATCCCCTCTGACTCTCATTCTCTTTGCCTCCTCTTCTGCAGAGTTCTCTGAGGTCTAAGGGAAGGGATTTGGTGGTGACATCCCACGTAGGGCTGAGTGTTCCGAGGTCTCTCACTCTCTCCACATTGTCTGGCTCTGAATTTCTGTATTTGTTCTCATCTGCTGCAGGAAGATGCATCTCTGATGACGGGTAAGCAATGCACTGGTGCATGAGTGTACCAGAATCATTAGGAGCCATTTTATTGTTACATTTTTGTAGAACAATATTTGGTTTTACCTTATGTCCCTGGGCTATCTCATGATAATAAGTTTTAAAACAGACATACATGTATTATATATTTTTTTTCTTACACAGGAAACCTTAAAAGCATCCCTGCTCAGGTATATTAGCAGAAAACAAAGCTGTGTTTTCATTAGCTCACTCTGAAAATATCAGAGCAACTGCTTGATAAACAGGGGAAATACCCTAGGCATTTAATAATCTTTAGATAGTGTTTCATAATACGTCCTGTTGTTCCTACCATTTATGCAAATTAAAATATCTATACAACTCTAGATTTTTTCATTGTCCCTTTTTTTAAAAAATGTGTTTTATTATTTTTAATTATGTATGTGCCAATGCCTGCAGAGGCCAGAGGTGTCGGATCTTCTAGAACTGGAGTTACAGGTGTCACTGTTCTCTGCTCTGCTGTGGATGTAATGTGACTGCCCACTTCACCTTCCTGCCATGGTTGCTCCCCCTGGCATCATGTGCCAAATACCCAAGGCTCCCTTAAGTCACTCTTGCCAGAATATTCCATCACAGCAACAGGACACCTAGTAGCAGAAGTCATAGAGATGGAAGAGGACACCCTCTAACTAGACAGGACTCCTAGTGGAGGGAGGGGAACACCAATCCACTCACAAACACTTTGACCCAAAATTTACTCTGCCTACAAGATGAACAGGGATAAAGATTGAGTGGTGTTGGTCTGATGAATTTTGATACTAATTAATAAAAGGCCATCACACCTGGGCAAGGCAACTGGGATAGACGTGGCTAAGGTTCCCGGGCTTGGGGAGACAGAGAGAATCTTGGGAGGAGGAGAGACCAGAGGAGAAGGGAGAAAAAGAAGGCCACCATGGATTAGATGGAAGGGAAGCACATGGCCGGCATGGATGGAGATTTGGCCCAGATGAAGAACATTAGCAAGTATCTGGGATTATGGATGGGAGGTAGCTTGATAGAAATTATTAGAACCAGATGGCATGGGATTGGGGCAGGGATCTCATATCTGTCCCACTATGGGAAGTAGTTTAGGGGATTGATATCTGTCCTGCCCCAGGTTAACTAAGGCTATTTTAAAATATAACAAGTGTCTGTGTCTTGATTGATTGCTAGAGGGTTAGAAAATACGGCCATAATAATAATTATAGGCCTAATAATAAACAATTATTAGTCCATACTAGTAAATTAACAACAACAGAGGAGAGATTGAGGGAATATCCAACCAATGCTTGGCCCGAACTGATACACACCCTATGGGAGGGAGCCAACCCCTGATACTATTAATGATATTTCTGCTATGTTCACAGAAAAGAGCTAGCATAGTTGTCCTCTAAAAGGGTCCACTGAGCAGTGGATCAAAATAGATGTTGAGACTCACAGCCAAACATTGGGTGAGGCATAGCGAGTCTTGTGGAAAAGTTGAGGGAAGGATAGAAGACACTGAAGGTAACAGGAGCTCCACAAGAAGACCAACAGCTTACTGACCAGGGCCCAGAGGGGTGTGAAGAGACTGAAGGACCAACAAAGGACCATGCATGGGCTGGACCTAGGCCCCCTACACAGATGTAGGCTCAGGTTTCATGTGGGTCCCCTAGTAAGGGGCGCAGGGGCTGTCTCTTACATGGACTCTATTGCCTGATTTTTGGTCACTTCCCCTTGGCAGGACTGCCTCACCAGGCCACAGGAGAAGGGGACTAACTCAGTCCTGTGTTGACTGGATGAGCTGGGGTGGGGGGGGTGGGTGGGTGGGTCTCCCAGTGGGTGGGTCTCCCCTTTTCTGCGGAATAGAAGTGGGGGAGGGGAAAAAAGAGAAGGACGGTGGGACTAGGAGGAGAGGAGGGAAAGGGCTATGATTGGGATGTCAAATGAATAAATTTATTTATTTGAGAGAGAGTCTGCCTGTCCTGGTGCTTAAAACTCAAGACTCTCAATTGCTTTAAAAAAAAAAAAAGTTCACACCACATACAATATAAAAAAGATATAGTAATGTTAAGAAAAAATTCTTAAGTGACTGATACAGATGCTATTTCTATAAGTAATTTAAAGTTTCAAAAACAAGGGACTGGAGAGATGGCCCAGTGGTTAAGAGCAATGATTGCTTTTCCAGAGGACACAAGTTCAATCCCCAGCAAACCACATGACAGCTCACAGCTGTCTGTAACTCCAGTTCCAGGGGATCCAACCCCTTCACACAGACATACAAGCAGGCAAAACACCAACACACACACACACACACAAAGAGAAATAATTTTTTTAAGTTTCAAAAACAAAATAACTCTATAGTCTCTTAAAACTGTACTGAAAAAAAAAAAGACCTTAAGAACTTAAAAATATATACAATTTCTATATAAAAAGTATTGTAATTAATTGCATCAGAATGATAGCATATTACCAGGAGTATCACAAAGCACCGTTGTAAACAGATTGTCAAGGCATGTGCTCATTTCATAGCTGTGACAATGTGTTACCAAATCACTCATTTTATAAACAGAATTCAATAGGAGAGTTTAAGCATGATCATTCTTGTATGTTTATGTAAAAGAAAAAAATCAGGTCACTCTCGCAGAAACATCAGAGCTTTAGGAGTTGGGGTAGGGGGGGCGCGGGTAGGACTCAAAGGTTAAATTTCTCTAATGGAACAAGGCCAAGGTTAACATTATGTCACCTTGCTACTGAGTCTGAGTACTTACCTGAAGGCAGTGTAGACTGAAACCTGCTGGACTCATGCTCCCAGAGCGCAGTACTGGTGGCCACGGGTAGCATGGAGCCTGGGTACAGTGAGGAGATGGATTCCTGGGGGGCATGGGCCACGTGCCATGTGCTCATTAGGGTGATACGCTGGAGTGTCTAAAGCCATTCTCTGCCAGCCACTTCCAAAAGCAGGTCTGTACTTTCTGCTTTTTAAAGACAGGAAGTAATGACGTGCCTTGCTGGTATCCATGGACTATAACATTTTTTCATGGATTTTATAAATATTTCTATATGCCCATGATGGCAGAAAATGTATTGTTCACTACTTTATGTCTAGTGTCAGGTCAGTTTCTGAGGCTGGTATTCAGCAAATATTTGATAAACAAATGAATAAATTTGTGCATAAAGATTTCAGCCCCTAAAGAGACGGCCGAGGGCATTTGGAGAAGAAAAATAGGAAAAAATAACTTCAGATACTCAATTAGACTCAAAGTCTTCTTCTCCCAAGCAAGCCCAGTGAAACAATGAGCTGGCCGTGACCTCAGCACAGAACCTGTAAGACAAGTCCTCTTTCCAGCCTGGCGAGTCCTACCACTTCTGTGTAACATTAGCAAACTTGGCTCACAGATTCCCAGAACAAATCTTTCCTGCTAAGACAGAGCCGGTCGGTCGTCCACCATGGAGTCTGGCCAGTCTTGCTGAGATCATGGCATACTGAGAGAGCTGAACTTTAGCCACACATAAATTAAAGCACAGGAGCAGGGCTACTCCCCACTGCTTCTGGGTGACACTTTTTTTTTTCTCTCTCTATCAAAATGAGAAAGTTGGTTTTGAATCTATGAATTTTCTTAAATAGGGACAAACATAATTGATTCAGTTTTTACGGCAAGCAGTCATTAAATGCCATTATTTGAAATGTCTTGATCTTCTTGGAGTGAGAGTGTTAGGGTAGTTGTGAGCAGAGAACTTCATTACCTGGATGCTTTCATATTCGTCTCTAAACAAAAGCTCAATCACAACTTGGCAGAATTTCCTAGAGCCAGTTGCTTCCTGACTCCCTGTTAAAAGAAAGATGTCTTCTACATGTCAGCCCTACGGTTTAAAGCAGAACGGCTTTTCCTCTGCTCCACCTTCCTAGCCCAAATACAGAAAGAAACCCCAGGGCTACAGTTGTCCTGTTGACTCACCCCCGCCCCAAAAGAAGAGGGCTGGTGGGGTTTCTGCTTCAGTTTCCCTAATTCCAGAGAAGTTATTTTTTAAGCTGAAGGATGATGTTCAATTTGAGACAGTTACTTGCGTTGTGGCATTAACAAATTATTTTGTTTTGTTATAAATGAGAGCAACTGAGCAGCGAGATTAAATGACTTTGGGGCTTCCTCCCTCCCCCAGTGTCTTCCCGTCTTGGCCACTATGCGGAACTCAAACCCTAGATTCCAAGCATTTTTTGTAATTTGACATGAAGAGATGTTAAGAAGTCACCATTATTAAAAATCTGACTCACCCTGTGACACGGATTTACTGGCCAAGAACAAAGGTCCAGCTTTTTTCAGCTAAGCATTTGATGTGATACAGAGCACAAAGACAAGACAGTGTCTCGATTTCACATACGAACAAAGCATCACAGTTTCTGTATGTACTTTTACATATATAAATCCGTTCTTTGGGGCTAAGAAGGGGGGAGTAGTCTCTTGTAGAAGGAAGATGTTGTTGGCTTTTTTTTTTTTTTTTTTTTTAACAAATCTTCAGACATTTGGTATTTATTTTATTTATTTTTAGGTAAACGAAACTAATGGGCTTCATGGTGTTTTTTGGGTTGGGGTTTTTTTTTAATATTTTCGGTTTTCCACGTAAAGAGGAGATTGTGTACTAGCTTACTCTGTCAAAACATTCTTCATGCAGTTCAAAGAGCTGCAGAAAAAGACAATATGGCTCTGAGTCCAGTACAGGAGGCCCATGGTCCTTCCAGAGACACCAGGCGACAGTGCCCAGCCTTCTGTGTCCTCTGAAGAGCTGTAACACATCACACTGGAGACTTGTCCAAGGCTGGAAGAAGAGTGGTCCAAATGCTCTCTCTTTTACCATGGGATGGACCTGGTGGTATAACCGGCCATCAATTTTTGGCATAGAAGAGTAGCATGGGAAGGAGAGAAATGAAAAAAAAAAAAAAAAAAAAAAAAAACCATTGCATATAGCCTTCTTCTCCTGATAGAAAAGAACCAAAGATGTTTTCAATGGCCCATATGCCTTTTTGGTGTTCTACATTATATTCTTACTTCTTATAAAAAAAAAATAACTTTTTTCTTCAAAGGAAAGGATAAAGTACACTGAGTAATGAAATCTAGAATCTAAATAAAGCAAAGCACCAAATATACTGTATGTAAATAAGACCAGCATCTGCTATCTTTTCTCAGTCATATTTCAAAGCTCAGAGAAAGTATTACCTGTTGTCCTTTGGTGATAGAACCTTAAAGGCTCTGCCTCTGCATTATCACAGACCCTGCAGTGGAACCAGATACATTTTCTTGTTCCTTTCTAAGGAACTTTTTCTGGTATAGAAAAAAAAAAGTGTCCTGGAGCTACACTGCTTGTGTGGTATCGTCAAGAAGTTGTCATGAGAAAGAGGGAGTGCCATGCAAACACTCGGAACCGAACAAGAGAAGGCAAGGGAAGTGAGACTGCTCCTGTCGGCACTGGTAAGATAGAAAATTAGATTGAGACTGGAAAACCTGTGGGATCCCTGCTGGCACCCAGGGCTACTCCGTCGGTGGAGAGGGCAGAGAACCACTTCAGCTTTATTCTTGTCTGTCTGACAAAAACATCATCAAAATCAAGTCAGATGACAGGAGACCTTTGTGTCATAATCATTTATGTTTGTATAGCTCTACATTCAGGTGAATGTGGATCTGCAGACACTGGACACCTAAGGAGGCACACAAGCACACCACTGTCTCCAACGGCCTGCTTCCTCTTGCAAGATGAGGCTAAATGGACTGACTTTGGCAAATTTCAAATCCGTGTACATGAGCAAAGTCACTACATTTAGTGTACTCTGGGTGGTAGCTTGGCTTCATAGAGCTTATCTTGTCCTATTCCACTGATGGTCCAATTTTCCCAGGAGCTCCTTCTCAACACATGGGTGTCACACACACCTCCAGTTGTAATCTGGAATGAGATGATGACAACTATGGACTCGAATGGACTTGGCTTCGAGCACTGGCACCATAATGAAGCTGCCACAGTGCCTTGAACTTGTCATTTGATTATTTGAGATTCTGTTTACTAATTTGTACAGATGAAGCTTTTATTGCCTTCACTTGAAGAATTAAAACACGACAACCCTGTTACACAACCCCACCTTGATCCCCACAGTTGAAATAACATAATTTTTCTAGCATTAAAGTAACAAAGGGCAAGGAACTGGATGGGTTAGGAAAGAGAGACTCATTGTATCACAACACTGAAGGCTAAAACACAGAGACAAGGAGCCAGCAGCCCAGATCCCCTCCCTAGGTTCTTAGGAAGGCTCTCCTCTAGAGAGCCCTTCTGGTTTGCAGTAATGTCTTGGCTTGTGACATAACTTCAATCTTCAAAGGGCATTTTCTACTTGAAAGTCTCTATGGCCAAAATTCCCCTCTTGTAGGAGGAGACTGGTCATGTGGAATTAGGGCTTATGCCACTCCGGTATGATCTCATCTTAAGTAATTACACATGTACTGACTGAGGAGCTAGGGATCGGGGATTCAAAATGCCACTTGGGGAAATCGGCCTCACAGTTCAACTCATAACAATTAGGGTGAGAAAACTTCGAGAGCTTAAAGGTTTGATAAAATTCATTTAAGAGCTTGAGACCTCAAAGAAACCAGACAGTGGGCCACGCCTAAATTGTTCAGCCACACTTCTAAGCTGATTTTTTTAAAGAGAGTTTATGAACTCTCCAAATACCATCTGCCATTCTTCTTTGATTTCAGTGACTTGTGTTCCCTTATTCAAACAGTGAATAAAATGATGCTGGCCACCATCTCTCAGAACCTTACAGTGAGCAGCTCACAACAACACTGCTACGCCTACCCGTACAGATGCTAAGGGACACACAAAACAGACTCTAGACCACTGAAACACAGGCAGAACAGTGGCAGGTTATTGCCGGTAAGGGGGAAGGCTAAGCTTATGCCACATAAAGCTAAGTAGGGCAAAGACAGAGAGAAAATCAAAATGTATCCAGACAGTTGTGGGGGGGAGGGGGATTGAGGAGAGATGGGGCGCAGGTAAGCTGCTAAGACAAAATGGCGCTCTCTGGTTTAGTTATTAGTGGTTATCCTCCATTATACAAGGTCTAACCTTGGATCTACTTTCAGTGACTCTTGGCCTCTGTAATTTAGGTGTGATTTAAGTTCTTTGTTATGTAGCAAATGAATTCTAATTAGACTGACAATAAATATTAACAAGAAAGAAAGATATTCGTGCTCTTGCTATAAATTTTCTCAGATAAACCAGTGTCTAGGTCTCTTCCAAATCAAGCTCTAGTCCAAAATAATGAAGTCAGCAATGAGATCACTATTTCTTCAGTACTTAATATGCATTCACTATGCCAGACAGTTTGTATAAATGGGGAAAAAGAATGTTTTAGTAACCCTGGAAGTATCAATATACAATAAATGGCATAAGCATACATATATACTTTAATTTTACCAATGCTGAATTTATTCTAAACATTCTGTCATTTTTTTCCTTTGTTTTTTTTTTCTTTTTAATTTGTTCACTTTACATCCTGATTGTAGCCCCCTCCCTTGTCACCTCCTGGTCCCACCCCTCCCTTCCTCATACCCCCCCCCTCCCCTAGTCCTCAGAAAAGGGAGCCCTCCTTCCCTAATGTCTGACTTCAGCCTATCAAGTCTCATCTGATCTGCCTGTGTCCTCTTCCTCTGTGGCCTGGCAAGGCTGCCCTGCCAGGGGGAAGTGATCAATGTGGGGGTGGGCAGAGTCTGTGTCTGAAGTCATCTCCTACTCCCCATATCATGGGACCCCACAAGGAGACTATGCTGCCTATGTACTACATCTGAGCAGAGGGGTCTAGGTCCTCACCATGCTTGGTCCTTGGTTGGTGCATCAGTCTCTTCTGCAGCACCCTCCTCCACCACCCAGATTTGTTGGCTCTATCGGTCTCCTTGTGGAGCTCCTGACCCCTCCAGGTCTTTCTATTTCCCAACTCTTCCATAAAACTCCCTGTGCTCCACTCTGAAGTTTGGCTATGTGTCTCAGCATCTCCTTGGATGGCCTGCTGGGTGGAGTCTTTCCTCTATGGTAGGCTTCTGGTGTCTATTCTATTTTGTCCTTTTAAATGAGAATTAAGCATTCTCCCTAAGGTCCTCCTTGTTAGTTTCTTTAAGTCTGTACATTGTACTGTTTATCCTGTACTTTATGTCTAATATTCACTTATAAGTGACCATATACCATTCATGTCTTTCTGGGTATGGTTTTTTCCCTCACTCAGGATGATCTTTTCTGGTTCCATCCATTAGCCTGCAAATTTCAGATTTCCTTGTTTTAATAGCTGAGTAGCATTCCTTGTGTAAATGTATCAGTTTCTTTTCTGTCATTTCAAACAGTATATTTGAATTTTAGATGTAGGCCGGCTGTAGAGTGTTTACTTAGCATGCATAAGACCCTGGGATTAAGCCCTAATAAAAAAACAAATTAATTAATAAATAAAATACAGCCAAATACAACCACTCTTGAATCAATATAACATGAAAATAGGAGGCAGAGAAGGAGAAGGTCGGAGACTCATGGGAAGCAGGAAAGAGAAAGAGAAAGGAAGAGAACGTGACTATAGTTCAAATGCGTTAACTATGTGAAAGAAATTGTGCTTGTGAAGCCTAATGCTATGTACAATGACTATGCATGCAAATAGAGCATCCATCTACATGAAATAAATAAATCCTTAAAATCAATTAAATAAACTACATCAGAATTATTGGTTTCTACCACTAGACTACTCCCCTGTGATTTGTTTTGTTTTTGTTTTGAGACAGAATCTCTCTGGTTGTCCTGGAATTCCCTATGTAGAGCTGGCAGGCCTGAGACTCAGAGAGGTCAAGCTGACTCCATTCCCAAGTACTAGTATTAAGGGCATGTACCACTATGCCCTGTGCTCTTGTGATTTCTTTAAAGAAGAAATCTTACATCTTATCCATCTCAAACAAGAAGCTATTTCACTTGCCTGTCTTTATCAATCTTTTCAAAGATGTTAAAAAGTAAAAAAGCAGTATGATCAAAATACTGTTTTACTATAGCCCCTAAACTAAAAGTGATGTTCAA
>NC_067138.1:95180151-95284310 GCF_903995435.1 Acomys russatus | reverse complement strand
TGCCTTTGATCCCAGCACTTGGAAAGCAGAGGCAGGTTGATCTCTATGAATTCCAGGCCAGCCTGGTCTATCCAATAAGTTGTAAGGCCCTCAAGATATGCACAGTAGAGACCCTATCTAGAGAGAATAAAAACAGAGAGACAGAGACATCATACATACATACATACATACATACATACATACATACATACATACATACAAGTTAAAAGGAAAAAGAATATACCATATTATAAATGGTTTGATTCTGAGTGGTGGAGATTTTAGTTTATTGACAATTGATGCATTTGTTGTTGTTGCTGTTTTGTTTTATGATTCTTAATTACTTTTAATTGTTTGTATGTGTGTGTTTGTAGGTGTTTGGGGGTGCTCTGGACCTTGAGTTATAGCAGTTGTGAGTCTCCCAACATGGGTTCTGGGAATCCAACACAAGTCCTCTGCAAGAGCAGTGCACACTCTTAACCACCGAGCCATCTCTCAAGCTCCTCTACATTTTATATTTTAAAGAGAACTAGGTACATGTAAAATAGCACAATGTTTCTATCTTACACTCATATATTGAATTACAAATTGTGGGTTTGGTAAAAAAAAAATTATATTTGCAGATAGTGAACACTTTAAATGAACACAAGCGCTAGCTCCCTGGGAAATCATAGAGCATTTTGGAACTGTGTCTGGGTTGGGCTCAGGCAACCCTCCCATTTTCTCAGTCATGTAATGTAATGCTATGGGCCAACAGGCTAGTGGCCTGTGGCCATTGGCGCCATTTTAATAGCTCCCTTAATGTTCTGGAGATTTTGTCATTTTCTTGACTACCTTGCAGACGAAGCCTAGCAGGTCTTTGGCTCCATCAGCTGTCAGGCTCCTGCCCAGCTGTTCATGTCCACAAAGTGATGTGGTGAAACGCAGGACCACACAGGCAAGGGCTGGTTTTAATCGTTAGCTGTGATTTCCCCCTTCTCCCTAAGAGCGCCTCTGTAAGGAGCTGTTCCTTCATGCCTTCCAATCCAAATAGGAGCCAGCTCCCACAGCACATCCTTCAAAGAAACAGGTCACAAGCCTGTACTGGGCTATGACATCTCAGAACCTAAGGAGAAAACAGATGCCAACTTCATCACAAGGAACATAGAAAATATCAAAGGACCCTTGTTACTGTCTTGCAGTGGCCAGAACATTCTTAAGTTTCTGTTCCAAAATACCTTGGCAGCCATTTTACTCCAGGGAGCCAGGGAGGGGAAAGTTTGTTCTTGCAACATTACCACCAGGCAAGAGATGGGGAAACCCCAGTTTTACACACACAAACACTACTACAGCTCTAACCAGGAGAACAGAGACATTCCTGGCATCTCGTGCCTTCTGCTGTAGCCTCTCAGCACCACTTGTGAGGCACAGAGAGCACAAGGTGCCCCAAAGGGATCTTTTTAGAACAGGGCACCTGGCTCCTGCACCTGCTTTCTGCTTTACACTGGTGAGTAGGCAGATTCAGTCAGATTCATTTCTGTAATACAATGCTGCCCTAGATGACTGTACTGAAACCCCATCAAAGGTGCTGGGGGAGGGGTGTCTGGGTTACTAGAAAGATACCGTGACAGTTCTCAAAGAACTCTGATGAATGCAGTATGAGGCTAGGTAAACACAAGATTAAGAGGCTAGATATAGAGAAGATATATAGGTGATAGACAGATAGATAGATAGATAGATAGATAGATAGATAGATAGATGATATAGATAGATAGATATAAATAGATAGATTAGATAGATAGATAGATAGATAGATAGATAGATAGATAGACAGATAGATACATAGATAGATAGATAGATAGATAGATAGATAGATAGATAGATAGATAGATAGATATGCTGTGACAATGAAGAGGGTCAGGATGTCTAAGAGGAACATTGGCCTAGGCATAGGAAAGAAGCTAGAGTAAAATTAATTATCTGGAGCAAATTTCAGTTCTATACAGAGAAAATCACTTTGACCTCACTTTGGGTCAACTCTGAGGATGTAAATTGTATGGTAGAGACTCAAGCCTTCCAAAAGCTTCACAAATCTTTTCATTGCCTAAAAAAGGAACAATCCTTCAATCTTCCACCTTTCCTCTTTTTTCAGAAATTTAATTTCTGAAATTAAATGATCTGTAATATTTGTGTTAATCATTGATTTCTTTTGATTTTGGCAAAATAAATGAACAAATCAGTGCTAAAGAAATTTAGCAAAAAAAAAAAAAAAATTCTAATAGAAGGCCAACTGGAAAGATTTTCTGATGATAGTCCAGGGCTTTGGTATCTGTGTTGCTGCCTCCTAAAGAATGCTTCCACACTGGTCTTCCCCAGCTTTCTCAGAGGATTCAAATACTCTTAGGAAAAATCTACACCAAACATTAACACTTTTCATTTTGCCAGACCCTGGGGAAACCCCAAGATTATCTCCTTCCCCAAAGGAAATGGGAGCCCTAAAGCACTGCAGAAGAGTTGCTAGGTAGGGCTGGAAAGACAGCTCAGTGGATAAGAGCACTGGCTGCTCTTCCGGAGGTCCTGAGTTCAACTCCCGGCACCCATATGTTGGCTCAGACAGTCTATAATGGTGTCTGATATCCTTTTCTATGATGCAGGCACACATGCAAATAAAGCACCCACATACACGAATAAATAAATCTTTTTTTTTTTAAGCCAGGCACAGTGGCACGTGCCTGTGCCTGTAATGCCAGCACTTGGGGAAGCAGAGGCAGGAGGAGCTCTGCGAGTTCAAGGCCAGCCTGGTTCACAAAGCAAATCTAGGACAGCTAAGGTTACACAGAGGATCTTAAAAACCAGGAGAGAGAGAGAGACTGCAGACAGACAGACAGACAGAAAGACAGACAGACAGGCAGGCAGGCAGGCGGGAATAGACAGTTTGGGGGCAGTGGTGACACACACCTTTAAGCCCAGCATTCAGGAGGCAGAAGCAGGAAGGGTCTCTGTTCAGGGCCAGCCTGGTCTACAATGCAGTTTCAGGACAAGCCAGGGCTGTTACACAGAGAAACTCTACATAAGAAAGCCTCAGCTAAGATTTTAAAGGCTCTTAGGACAGTCTTACAAAGAAAACAATGCATATTCATCTCATAGGAACAAAATATGCAAGAGGAATTGATTACAAGAAAGAAAGAAAGTGGAATGCACTGAATTGGTTACATAAAATATAATGTATGAGGGCTGAAGCCATGACTCGGTGGCCAAAAGCACAGGCTCGTCTTCCAGAGGACCTGGGTTTGATTTTCAGAGTCTATGCGGCTGTTCACAGCAGTGTGCAATCCTAGTTCCAGGAGATCCAGTGTTCTTTTCTGGCACCAGGCATGAATGTTCTATACACACATAAACATAGGCAAAACACCCATACCTGTAAAAAGTACAATAATAAAATAATTATATATATATATATAATCTACCAGCACTTATTAGAAATGGGAAGCCTTGGACTTTCTCCTGAACTGACTGAGTTTTAACAAGATCTGCTGTTTACCAGACGTGAGACACACCCCCCAGATCCTTCAAGCCCCTTTATCTCTCCTGCCACTAATGAATGAAACACAGCTTCAACTGCCATATCAGGTAAAAGCAGGCCTAACTGCTTCAAATGGTAGCAAGTTGGGAAGAGCTTTCTGTTGTTTAAAAAAAAAAAAAAAAAAAAAGTGAGGTCTTTTCAGAAAGCATTATGAAACTTCTCAAACATGTACAGGAAGAGGCAAAATGCAAATGTCAGTTAATACCAGTAAGTTTGATATGAGTCAAATAACCAACAGCTACCAAATAAACCCTGGGAGGAGGGGAAAGCTGGAAAACCTGAGAGCAACAACGGGAATTAGTGATGACATCCAGAGAAGCGTCCGGTCAGTCAAGCGCTGTATCATATGCACAATCCGTCTAAGATACCACAATTAAAAAAAAAAAAAAGAGGTACAAATAAGAACATGGTACATAAATACAAATTTTTAAGCAAGCATTTAAGTGTCATTGAACAAGATGCTGAGACTCATTCAAGATCTAGAAATCCATCTTCAAAGCATCTTCTGCAAGACCCAACAGGGCAGAGAAACAAGTCTCATTCTCCTTAGAAACAAAACAGCAGACAGCTAATTAGTGG
Source organism: Acomys russatus (assembly GCF_903995435.1). Taxonomy (NCBI): domain Eukaryota; kingdom Metazoa; phylum Chordata; class Mammalia; order Rodentia; family Muridae; genus Acomys; species Acomys russatus. The sequence continues at coordinate 95,280,190 of NC_067138.1, read as the reverse complement.
TGGGGCGTGTATAGGTTAAAGTGCTCTGTACCTGTACCCAGAACTTCACAATCCAGATTCCTGTGAAAACCCTGATTCATAAACATCGCAGAAGAAAAGGGCCAAGAATGAGAAAGAAATAATTTTGACGTTTTTTCTTCTAATTTTGTAGCCAAATAAAATTTTGACAAAGGTCTCTTTCTGGAACCTTGGCTAAGAGAAGTGAGATATTGAAATTTTATTTCCATTTAACCTAATTATTTACATCAAATTGAGATTTAGTTCAGTTATTGAAAAACTTTAAGTATGATGAAAACAATTTGAATATGTGAACCTAGTTTTCCAGGTGTAAAAGTTACAAAACTCTAAAAATTATTTTAATGGTAATGCGTTGTTCTGACACATGCTGTAAGTGGATAATACAGCCCAGATATCAAATATTTATGTGAGATATTTTAAACATATTGATATAAGTGAATATATTTAAAGTATGCTAAATTAAATCAGTCCAGCAAAAAAGGTACTATTACATGATTTCACTTATATGTGGAATCTGAAAATTTTATGTCTACTTCAGTCTACAAAAGTAGACGTATTTCTATAGATAGAAAAAAAATGGTTATAGGCAGAGTGAAAGAAGGAAATGAAACAGTGTGGGTCAAAAGAAAGAAGCCAGTATATCTAAAAGCAACGGCTCGAAACTCTAACATAGAGAGTGAGGGCTACTGTCACCAGCAGTGTACCACTGTCAGGCTTTCTGTTCAATGAGCTAATTCTCACCACGGGGAGAAAAAAATGGGTAACTGTGAGAGGTTAATTTGTTTTCACTCAGTTAACCATTTTGCTATATTTATGAGTATCATAATATCATGCTTATATCTTAAATAAGCACAATAACGTTTTTATGGACGTGATTGTTTCTGTGTGTGAGAAAGCCAGGGGGCCCTTAGGTGTCACCTTCAGAAACATCATCAATCTCCTTTGAGACAGGGCCTCCCATTGGCCTGGAGCTCATCAAGTAGGCTAGACTGGCTGGCCAGTGAGCCCCAAGATTCCCCTGTCTCTCTCTCCACAGTGCTGGGACTACGTGTGCACCACCATGACTGGCTATTTTATGTGGGTACTGGGTCCAAACTCAGGCACCACCCCTTGCAAGACAATAATGTACCAACTAAATCATCCCTTCATGCTTACAATAATATTTTTAATTAAATGAATTTATCTATTTCTTTTCAACTTTGTGACATATCTATAAGTTTTAATTATATATGTGGTTTATGTTATATTTTCTTTAGACAGCCCTGCTATGTGCTATTCTGAAAGAATCTGTTATTTTATTCTTTGTTTATGTTCAACAAAGGAACAGAAAGTCCTTCAATCTTGGGGTAGTAGTGCTTGGCTTTTCTATTAAGCACGCCTAGCTTAAAAAGGAAAGACATAAACTCTAGAAAACAGGAGGATTACCGGACATGGTGGCGCAAGCCTTTAATCCCAGCACTAGGGAGGCAGAGGCAGGTATATCTCTGTGAGTTCGAGGCCAGCTTGGTCTAGAAAGCAAGTCCAGGACAGGCAGGACTACAAGAGAAACCCTGTCTCCAAAAACAAGAAAAGAAAAAGAGAATTGCTGTTTCTCCCTACCTTACCCGTTCCCAAGGCACTGTGAAAGGTAAGCAGAGCCCAGCTCATGCAAACACATAAATTCCCTGTTCTACAACACTTCCCAACTATACAACAGAAGCGTTTCAAAAATGCATTCTACAAAGAGAAATTCCCATCTCCTTCTGCTCCTTTGTTTCAGATGAGTAAAGGATCAGCTGTTCCTCTCTTCCTTTGTTGATAATTGTCCATGAAAATTGCTGGTCATAGAGGGACTCCTCAACCTGTTCTACCTTGTCTGCCTTCCAGAAGCTACATGCACTGGCAAGCCTGTTTCCGTAACATTACAACTAGCTTTTCTCATAGTTCCCTACCAAATGAAGACCTAAGGCTCACACTTTGGGGTTCTAGTTTTAAGAAACAAGCTGGGAGGATGCCATCCTGAACAGCTCCTGTTCATCCTCACAAATGCTGCTAAGAACCCCTCCTTAAAGGAAACCTTCCTGAACTCCAATTGCTGTGGCTCAAATTTTTTCTCCACCATTGTGCTATCCAGTAAATTGCAAGGAAAGCAGAAACATCTAGAAAGCTCATTCCCCTATCTAGTGTTTTCCAGCTTCCACCTCACCACAATGGTATCTGTAACAAGGATAAAGATTTTTCATAGGTGGTGCATTTCAGTCATCCCAGGTCTGAAAGCTGAGACAGAAAGATCTCAGATAGGAGGCTACCCTGAGCCATGGAAGGAGGAGCCTGAAAAGGGAGGATAGAAGAGGAGGAGGAGGAAAAGGAGGAAGAGGAAAGGGAGAAAAGAGGGAGTGGAGAGGAGATAGAAAAGAATAGGAGAAGAAGAAGAGGTAGGACATAGTGAACTGGAGGCCAACAAAAAAACCATGAAGCCAGAAGCTTGCATCTAGCGTGCCGCAGTCCTAGGGTGACTATGTGGCTCTGAGTTGCTCCTCTATACCCGTCACTCCTCAGGGCTTGGGTTAGAAATAGTTTTGAGATTTTCTTTTAAGTCAGTTTCCTCATGTAAGACAGATCCAGCTTGGCTTTTTCTTCTAAATTTGTTTTACTTGGACCCACCATTTACCATTGCAATATAAGTGCTCATTGACCATGCACACAAAATGAAATACGACACCTTCCTTTATCGTTATGATCTTAAATTTTTAAGACTCCAAATACTAAAATCTCCTGGTGTGTGCAGTGCCTATAGAACTACACTACTCTGAATTTTCATTGCATGGTCTTATTTCAACAACTTCTTAAATAGAAAAGCCATGTAATACATGTCTTCAAAATTAATAATAATCCTGGGTTAAACATATCCGTTGGTGTTTATGCATTTAAGACAGCAAATACAAAGTTTCTGGTACTTAAATGGGTTAACGGTTTTTTTTTCATATCAAATAAAACTAATTATGTTACAAACAGGTTATTCTGCAGCCAGCTTTCCAAGAACTGCCACTCACTTCCAGTTAACAGAAAATTGCATCAGTATATTCTTAGAAATCTCTATGCTCTTTCCTTGGTAACAGTACTGGGGGGAAGGCTATAGCTTTGAGGTGGTGCATACCAAATATGGGTGGCTTAGTGTGAAAATGGGAGGGGATTTTTGCGAACTCTTCACAGTTTCCCAGAAGGAACACAAATGCTCTAGAAATAAGTTACATAGGTATGTAGTGGTTTTGCAATACCCAGATAATTTTGCAATATATTTATTTTTGAGACTATAAATTATATCATTTCTCCCTCCTTCCCCAAAGATCTCATTTTGTTTGCCTTACTTTTTCATGACTTCTTCTTCCATTAACATATAGATATATTACCTAAATTATGTAATATACCTAAATACATAAGTACAACCTGTTCAGTCTGTCTAATGTTACTTATATGTATGTTTTCAGGACTGGCCCATTCCCTGAAGACTAGCTTTCATGGTACCAGAAGGCGCCATGACAGTTTCTAAAGAGGGTAGCAACCAACAGCCTTACCCAGCTATGATGCCTATGAACCATGTCGATGACCAGCACAGCACAATAACCCTAAGAGTGCTATCATGGAACAACGCATTGGCAGTAACCAACAGCTCTCCAACAAGACTTCAGACATGATCGAGACGAAACCCATGCCTGGTACTAGAAACCTGCCAACTACCTGGCTAGTGACAGTCATGGGTCTGGGAGAAGAACCTACAGCCACCACTTTATTAAAGCAGCATAATTGCTACCTACCTTCTATTATCTTATACCCACCAAGAAGTGTGGCCCTCGACCTTCATCAAAGAAACTGCTCTTTGCAATAGATCATTACAAAAAGAAAAGTCACAGCCAATCAACATACAGAGTCGTGGAGCTCAGTTCAGTGAGCATATATAGAGAGAGCAAATCCTGCAGCTGAGACTCAAGGAACATGTAGCCAGGTGTAAAAACCAGGAAAGCAGGGAGTTTGCAGTGAGAGTATGTCTCTGAGAATGTCAGAAGCATACCCATAAGGCCTCAGATAACTTTTTGAATAAAAAACCCTCTCCTAAAAATTAATAATTTTTTATAGGGAAAATATCATTCCCATGGTAAGAAAAAAATAACTGAAGCTGGCTCTATGTTTTTAATAGTGGAGCACTTTCTCTTAGGCCTTTGTCTGACTATCAAACAGATACTGCTTCCTCATGTCCTGTGTAAAATTTAATGGCAGTCTTAGTCTCCCATAAATTATGATTTAAAAAATAATGCTTTAAGAAAGATTTGTAAAATAATTTATACTGTATAAGAAAAAAATGGCCTGTGGCAACACTACCTTTCAAAGCCACCTAATCATATTGGCATTGTTTTTTATATACTTATATTTTTAACTCTCTTGAAAATTTTCACAGTTGAATATCCATCACCTCCTAGGAAATAATATACTGTTTTTCCCAATTTACCATAAGGAATACAAGTCTGGAGATTTAAATCATGTCTCTAATCATGCGGAGTGATATACTAGTTAACCAGCAACAAACCCTGCCATATCACCTTCTGTCCAAAGAAGACTAGAAATCCAAGGTACATGGTGGTGCATGCCTTTAATCTCAGCACTCGAGAGGCAGAGGCAGGAAGATCACTGTGAGTTCGAGGCCAGGCTGGTCTACAAAGTGAGTCCAGGACAGCCAAGACTACACAGAGAAACCCTGTTTTAAAAAAGAAGAAAGAGAAAGAAAGAAAGAAAAGAAAGAAAAAAAAAGAAAAGAAAAGAAAGAAAGAAAAGAAAGAAGAAGAAAGAAAGAAAGAAAGAAAGAAGAAAGAAAAAGAAAGAAAGAAAGAAAGAAAGAAGTTCAAGGTACCTCCTTGGGCTGGCTAGCAACTGTGCAAGTTAGAATGTCCTGTGGTCCTGATGCTTTGGTGCCTGATATATCATTTCAACCACAGTTTAAACAGAATTTTACTGAGCATCTGTTGCCATAATATTGACTTAAGTTGTTCTAAAAGTAATCCCTGTGTAGGACAATTCTTGGGATGAAGATACCATTATTCTCACGTTACCAACAGTAAACACTAATGTGTGGAGAGCTCAAGTTGTCTGGGAAAAGTCACCTACATAACATTGATTAGAAAGAAAGATGTGCAGAGTTCACATCTAAACTAAACCTTCCTAGGACATTTCAAGTGAGATTTCAAAAGGTAATCTCAACTTTCAAGCAACAGAGCAACTTGAAATTTCACAGAATAAGGAGTAGACCAAAGCTGGTCTCCATACAACCATAGAATTACCTTGTCAATGAAATGAGTTAAGAAATTTAAATGCTTACAATCTCTTATATGAGACAAAATCAATAGCCATGAGGTACAAAAAAATCTCTTAGGAGAGTTATCTTGTCAGTATGTCTATCTTAATTTATATGAGTATCGAACTCTGCCAGGTTGTAGAGCACACATATAAGCCCAGAACAGTGGAGGTAAAGGCAGGAAGATTGTAAGCTGAAGGCCAGCCTAACCTACACAGGCTGCAGCGAAGCCTGGTCTACATAACAAGATGTCTCAAAATGAGAATATATGGGCTGTTTGAGAAAGCCTGTTGCCTCTCTGTTCACCAGAGGTCAAGTTTGTCACCCTGTGACTTCTGTGCTCCTGTCATGTGCCCAATGTCTCAGCTCTGCAGGTTATAGTTTCCTTCATACACTATATCTCTGGCCTTTGCCTGGGAGGTCAATATCCTTCCTCCTTTGATGCTCTAGAAATGTTGGCTTCTTGGTGCAAGTACAGTTCCCCCTTGGAAATTTCCCTCATTATAGACTTCCTCTAACCAAATGATTACTCGTTTGACTTTGACCTTCCCACCTGTCTTGACTGGATGCCTTCTCCCAGAGATGGTTGCCATTTGCAGAACAAGAACCTTGGTATCTTTGTGTCTCCATGGCCAAATATAGTATCTGAAGTGGAGGCCATTTAATAAATTTGAATGAATTGAACAATCAGCTAACCCATGAACTCTAGTTCCTAACAGGAACATTCTCTTACTCGTTCACCTAAAACACTACTAAAAATAATATATCTCCTTCTTGTACCCTACTCCAAATGCCTGATAAAAAGTATATTTACATTGTTATATTTCCATAAAATAGAGCAGAAACTTTCTGAATCATTGTCAGAACAATTCTATCCTAGTTCTGACTATGTAAACGTGAGTTTATAATGTACCGTATCCATAAATACAAAGAAAATAAAATGGGACCTGTGGAGGGAGGGGCAGAAGCTCTAACTAGGGCCTGAGGGAAGGAACAGAGATAAGTAACATTAAGAACATCTTTTAGGGCTGGAGAGATGGCTCAGAGGTTAAGAGCACCATCTCTTCTTCCAAAGAACTTGAGTTCAATTCCCAGCAACCACACAGTGGCTCACAACCATTAATACCGAGATCTGGTGCCCTCTTCTCATGGGCAGGCACACATGTAGGTGAAACACTGTATACATAATAAATAAAATGTTTTTAAAGAAAGAACTTTTTAAAAAGCCATATGGAGCTTTATGTGTACTGGAAATTACCTATAATTGGAAACCTCCTTTCCAACTGTTGGTCATGGGACTTCAAGACTCCCAAAGCAATATAGGCCACTGCCATTTCCATAGGGTGCACCCTGGAAAATGGAAGTAAGACCCTATTGCTGAAGACACCACACACTTTCAACACAGGACTTGGCAAAACAGAGGCAGACTTGACCTGGAAGCCTCCCCACAAATAACTAACTTTCATAGTACCACAAGATACCATGAAAGGAGAAAGGAGAAAAAAAAGCAACCAACAGTCAAGATGTAACAGCTACAAACCACAACAGTGGCCAGAAGGAAGCCATTCCAAAAGTGCAACAGTAGTACTAACTTCAGGTGACACAAATAGCCATCTAATTAGGCTTAAGGCCTATACAATAGAAGGGACTTCACGCCTGGCACTCTAAATCTGCCCAACTACGGGAGGCTGGTGAGGCCATGAACTTACAGAAAAGCCTACCACTACCACCTTCCTAAACTAATATAATTTATAGCCACATTTGAAATACTCATCCCTATACCCACAAATAAGTGTATTTCTCACCCATTATTGAAGGGGCTTCTTTTTACAGCAGACACAAAGCAACAACTGGACAAAATGCAGAGAACAACTTACTGAAGGGTACGCGTTCCCAATTGGTGCATCTATAGCACAGCACAAGCCTTACACTTAAGGGAGTCAAAGTAAAGCTCTGCTCAGTATACTGCTACCTACCCACGGTACTTTGTTCTATAAGTAAAAAGTGCAAACTTGGTATTTTACTTCATCATTACTTATGATTTGAGAAAAAATTTAGAAATTATGGATCCTCATTTACTAGAAAAGCCTACCCAGTATTATAATGCTGTTATCACTATTACAAAACCACCAAGACCAGCAACTGTGCTTCTAGGGGAAAGCTCAGACAGGTCTCTACTCAACAATGGCCTTACTTTGCAGCTACGGAAAGTACTTTTTTAGATTGGGGTGTGTTGTCTGTGTGTCTGTGTGTGTGTGTCTGTGTGTGTGCCTGTGTGTATGATATGTACATATATGTATACGCATACGTACATACATACATACATACATGCATACACATGCAAAACAGAATTAATTAGCTTGGCTTTTATAATCAATGGCAGGATACTCCCGCAATGGCCATTAGCACACAGAGGAGCTATAGAAATGAGTAGCCTTTCTAAGATGTAAGCCTTAGGAAGGAGAGAAGGAGGGATAAGAGATGAAGCCCTGACCAAGATAGGAGGCCTGAAAATCCGTTAAGATCATCATCATGGCTCTACATTGAAAGGCTTAGTAGACTAGTATCGGATGTCCACAGGGGCTGGGATCGATGCCTGCTCAGAGGGAGAATCAAGCCTCCACGTTCTTGCTGGCTTCCTCTTCCTTTGGCTCTGTCCTGGCTTCCCTCCTACGTCAGCTACTATCCCTCATGCCAACTGTTTCTGGAAATATCCTCACTGGCATGCCTAGAAGTGCTTTCACAACCTCCTATGCCTGTCTCAATCTGGTCAATTTGGCAGAAGGTCAACCACCATGGCATAAATTGTCTCAGCTGCCCAGGATACCTTTCGCACTGCTTTGCTGATATGATACCCCAGCTGAACCTAGCCAAGTGTTATTTTTAGTTCAGATAACAGCTCCATGCAGATGCAGCTCATGCAATCCTAGATTAGTTACATCCCCTTGCATCATGGCTTTTCCCTTAGTACTTCGGAAGCTATCCGTTCAGTGTTTCCTTCCCTGGTTGGTTAGCAACTCCATGAGGTTCTGGGTCCTTTCTGTTCTGTTCACTGTTGGAACAGGAAGCACAAGTATGGAATAGTCTGATTTCCCTTATTTATGCAAGTAGAAAGGAAAGGGGAGATCTCAGGGGCAAGATACAAAATAAGATTGTCAACTAGTATACATTAAGTAATTTATGTGTCAGGCACTTGGATAAGAAGACTGGCACTGCGAATCATAGCAGAACATAAGCCACTGTTCAAAAAAATTTCAGTTATCTTATTTGAGTCAAAACACAAATGATTGGTAAAGCGAGAGCAAATCTGAATTCTGAAAATAGAAAAAGGGAAATGCCCCTAGCTGGGCTGCCTTGTCTGGTCTCAGTCCTGCCACAATTTGATGAGCCAGGGCGGGTTGGTACCCATTGGGGGGAGACTCCCTTCCTCTGATAAGGGGATGGTGGGACTGGTATGAGGTGAGGGCTGCGATCAGGATGTAAAGTTAATTAATTAATTAATTAATTAATTAATTAATACATGGGGGAAAAAGAAAATGGGAAAGAGATAAAGACAAACTGGAGACAAAAGAAACCCTAAAGACGCAGCATTTCTCCTTGCCTTTTTTTTTTTTTTTTTTTTTTTTTTTTTTTTAACATTGTTCAACCATGGCCCTAATTCAACAATCTGCTTTCAGATGTTCTTTATATCTGAATATAGAATATAAAGACCAGACATAGTTTTTGTTTGTTTGGTTGGTTGGGTGGTTGGTTGATTGGGGTTTGGTTTGTTTTTGTTTTTGTTTTGTTTTTTGTTTTTTTAAATACTGAGATAACTGGGACTCTTTCTATTCCCTCCAAAAAGAAATGCAATCCTCAGGTCCTGCTGGAAGCCCCTGTGCCAACTATTGTGGAACACACACATTATCAGAGATAATCTATGCCACCTTCAAGTCTCAAGCTCTCCAAAAGTCAGGGACACTTAGTTGCTTGTGTACACTTATCTGTCTTACTTCCCTTTTATATCAGCTCTCAAAGTAATGACAGTAGTAGCAAGCACACTTCAGTGCTGAGTTAGGTGAGGAAAACATTGTTTCCATGACTCACTTTTGCTCACACTTTCTGCAGCTTCACTGTTTCACATCCCTTGCTCATTCTCACCGCAGAACTGAGGCCTGAGATGACAATGATTAAGCCCAGATTCCTGAAAAAGAAATGAAACACTCGAGATTTGTTTTGCTATGGTAAAAAGGAAAAAAAAAAATGCTAGTTCAGGCTGCTACAGCTTGGACTTTCTCAAATAACACTCACTGACAAACAGAGGTAAAAGGAGTGTGAAATTTAAAATGTGCTCACTTCTGGCACTTTTAAAAAAAATATTTGAAATTAAATATAATTACTTCATTAACCTTCCCTTTTCTCCCTCAAACCCTTCCATGTACCTCCCCTTGCTCTCTTTCAAATTCATGGCCATTTTATTTTAGCTTTTATTCAGAGTTCTTATCACTCAAAACATTGCAGCTCTTAACTCATTAATACAAAAACTAGCTTGACAGAGACTCCTACCCCCTTGGAAGTAACAAGTGACAATTGACGCCTAGCAAGTGAGAACCCCCAGTTCCCCCTGGTTCACCATCTCTATCTGGAGGGAAAGATTGTTTTTCAGGAATAGAACAGAGCCTGTCTTCTTCCATTCCTTTCTTCAGTGTCCTAAAGGTTTTATTATATGAGTCTTCTTTGCTTGCTTAGCGCTATCCTAGGATATTTTTCAAGGTTACAGGGTTATGGTGCTATTTTAAGTACAAGATTTCAAGGTAAAAGGTACTTTTTCCCTAATTTTTTCTCAGATTATTTGACATTTATATTTAGGAAAGCTATTGATTTTGTGTATTAATTTTGTATCCTGCTATTTTCCTGAAACTGTTTTTTGACTGTAGACATTTCCTGGTGGAGTTTTGAGAGTCATTTATGTATATAATATAAATATAGTATAGGATGAGTTATATACAATAATATCTCTTCAAATAAATAAGTTCTTTATTTGACTTCTTCCTTTCCTATTTGTATCCCCTTGATCTCCTTCAGCCATCTTAGCACTTTAGCTAAGACTTCAAGCACTATCTTAAATATAAGTGAAAAGAGAGGAAATGCTTCTCTTGTTTCTGATTTTAGTGGACATGCTTTGAGCCTCTCTCTGTTTAGGTTAATGTGGCTATAAGCTTGCTGTAAATTACTTTTATAATGTTCAGGTATATCCTTTGATTCCCTAGTCTCTCTAGGGACTTTAAAATGAAGGGAGGTTGGATTTTTTCCAAAGGCCTTTCTGTATCGTGTGTGTGTATGTGTGTGTGTGTGTGTGTGTGGTGTGTGTGTGTGGTGTGTTGTTCCTGAATATATAAATACAATCTTCTCAGTCTGTAAAATGTTGCTTGTATGTATAGGTTTTCAGGGCCATTTCACATGTTATCATGGAGAGGAAAGCTCATGAGGCCTCAATTCTAGACAGAAAACTACAGGGAACTAAGAAAGATAGAAAATGGGAAAATAGTCTTCCCCAGCTAGGAAAAGTACATCAATGACTCTCAAAACTCCACAAGGAAATGTCTACAGGCAAAAAACACTTTCAGGAAAATAGCAGGATACAAAATTAATACACAAAAATCAATAGCCTTCCTACATATAAATGTCAAATAACAAATGGTCAGTTCTATGGGTTTTTTTTTTTTTTTTTTTTTGAGACAGAGTCTTACTATATAGCCACAAACTCACAAACCAGCTCTAAGCTCGCAAGTGTTAGGATTACATGTGTGTGCCGTTGCACCAGACTCAGCAGACGGAGCATAACAAAGCTTCTCCATTTCCACGTCTTTATGTTTTATAAGGACACCTTGTGGAACTGAGAGGGACATGAGAAAGGATACATGGTGAGTGTGGGACGTTCTCAGGAAGCCACAGAACGAGCGTTACTAAGAGAAATAAATGGAAGCAGAACATGAATTACAAACTAGCTAATGTTTCCATGTATGTGTCAGCTCTTCACTTCCACATGGCTGTAACTGCAGACATGTAAAGGGACTTAAAGGGTATCCAAATGGAAAACATCAGGGAGCTGCACTAAATGCATGTGACTCATTGGAGAGAGATGGAAGTAGCGATAATCAGTGTCCAGGGCGATGTTTGGAGCCTCCAAACAAAGTCAGCGATAAGGCAAAGAACGTCTGCGCCCATGGCATGCTCCTGCAGCAGAGTTTCTACCTGGAGCCAAAAAGTGCTCCTTCTGGCCAGAATAAAGACTTGGGGAGTGAAAACACTGAGTAGAAGGTGTATGCTTCATGGAGTGTTACAATCCAAGTAAATTAAGAGACCATACCAAGTAGACTTTAATCTCCCCAGTAAATAAAAAATGTTCATGTCTTAACAGCTAATGAGCTATGTCATACTAAACAGTTCAACTGGCATATGCCAAATGACTCCAGTGGATATGTTTTTCTGCAGGGCAGACTTAAGGAAAGCACAAGCAACTAACAACAACATAAAAAGTGATGGAGTTAGTGACATTCCTTGGGAAGGGAGGAGAAGGAGCCACTGTGTAAGCCATCACTGAAGCTTCTTTTCTCCTTTCAAGAAAATTTAGCATCTAAATATTTGAGCATGGTCTGCTAAGCCTCAGAGTGAGGCAGAAGTACTGTTAAAGGAAGACTCCTTGGTTAGGGTCATATTTGCCTCTCTTCAAGAAAACCTGAGAGACTTTAAATGCTGAGAATTGCAATTCCCAGAGTCAAGTGAAGACATTCCTGCTGCCTTGCCAGGGAAACCTGGAAAACTAGACCACACTGGTAAGTTGCTCAGGGCTGTCATCCAGCTCAGTTATTCTATAAAGCGAGCAACAGCTAATGGTATCCTTGGGACTGAAAAGTGGAACCTGGGGTGTGTCTTGGATGGGGGCGTGGACTTTGTAGCAGAAAGACAAAGAGATGAAGCTTTGGCCATGAGAGGCTCAAACTCCAGGGGGAAAATGCCAGTCCGCATCAAGACTTCATAATCAACAAAGGGCATCTACCCAGGTGCCAGCCTTGGCTTTGTTAAAGGGAATCCCTAATTACTTCAGGGAATGCATTATGAAACCCTGAGAAACACAAAGAGAAGTACTTCAAAGGTGTGAGTAACAATAAAACTTGCATATGCCATGACTTAAGCTTGTTAAAGTATTTTTCATACAAATGGTTGTGTTGACTCTTCATAGCTCCCACCTTCCAGGCTTATTATGAGGCTAGAAAGGAGATAATAAATGAAAATAGTCTTCCATACCAGGGAGAACTGGCTTGCACTACACAAAGAGGCCCATATTCACAAGGCGCACACACACACACACACACACACATGAAGGGACGGTTGCCACCCCGGACCGTCAGATATCATTGTCACCAAATGACTCATTCCATCTTTTTAATATTTGTGGTCACCTAATCCAATTAAAGCTTGAATTTCTGGAATGCTCATTCGCTAGAAGAGAGCTGGTTTACTTCCGCTGCCCTTAGCTCCGTCCTTCCTGTTTGAATGCTCTCTCGAAACAGCCTTAGAGTAGCAGCTTGGTCCTTTGGTGTTTATGTGTCTTCACACTGTCAGGGACAGACCACAGAGTGTTTCATTACCAAGAATGGCTTCACACTGTCCCAACTGACTCTACAACTCCTGTGCTTAAGGTTCAGGGATGATTTCAGAAGGGGGAGCAGAAATATTCTAAGAACCAGAGGAATAGGGAGTTTTCTACAGAAATGTCAAAGTCTACATTTATGAAGTCTCACCAACATGGCTGCCTAACAGCAATCAAAGAAGAGGTCAAGAATCTGAAAGAAGGCATGGCAGGATATGTGAGACAGTTGGAAGAGAGAAAGGGAAATTGTGTAATTATACTATAATCTCAAAAATATTATTGGAAAAAAATATAAAGAATGGCTTGACAGCCAAAATCACAAGTCCAAATTATCTGTCCTCTACGCCTTCTCTCCAGCTCTCGCCTGACTTCCTATGTTCACGCACACTCTTCAAACTCATGGAGTCTTCTGAGTTCCTGTTTTCATTTCCTGAGTCCGTCGGTCTTCTCTAAAAGCAACTAAAAACTCATTGGATATCTGAACTAGTCACTCCCCAGCAAGGTTGCACTTGTGTTTCTCAATGTTGCATTTACGTAGCAAACTCTCACCACAAGATCCACACTATTCTGGAAGCCAGAAGGGTGAGCACTGAGTCAAATGTTAACAACCCAGTTTATTGTCAGAATAAACACACAGTCCCTGACCTCAGGACCTCAAGAACTCTCTCTCTCTCTCCTCTCTCTCTCTCTCTCTCTCTCTCTCTCTCTCTCTCTTTCTCTCTCTCTCTCTCAATCTTTGTACTTGACTATCTCTGTTCTCTACTCCCCTAGGTAAGTGGTGTAAATGTACTGGTTTCAGTAGGCTAAAAATTTATTTCTGTATCTACTGAGGAACTTATGAAGGTTTGTCCTCTTCTTTCACATAGACAACATACTCTCTTCATTTCTAGAGCTGATGTTTCAAGAAGAGGAAAATTAGAGGCTTATGAAGTTGTGAAAATGATTTTTTGAGATTTCTGGATCCCCCCGACAGCAGTAAATAGGGATGTTCCCAGACTCTGCAATGCTCTCTTAGTTGCACAGGCTCACCTACATTATATTACTCTACTTGTGCAAGGACTTCAGAAGCGTGGTCACAACTCCAGATCACTGCCCTAAAGCATCATGAAAACATCAAGTCAGATAGTTACACGTTGTCTAAATAGTACCTGAAAGTCACAAGCCTAGCTGGAGAGATGAGTAATGTACTTGGTACACAAGCATGAGGACCTGAGTTCAAATCCCCAGGACCCATGAAAACCCTGACATGGTAAAGTTTATATGTAACCTCAATGTTCCCACAGTGAAATGGAACTCAAAAACAGAAGGATCCCTAGACTCTCCCAGGCCAGGGAGCCTGTGCACAACAGAGGCTCTGCTCAAACAAGGTGGAAGGCAAGGATTAGTGCTCAAGATTGTTCGCTGACTACGCAATGCCATGACTCACTTGTGCCCATACTCAAATGAAAAAACACACACACACACAGAGTTTTAAAAAAGAAGCCACAATTAGTCCTTTCCTTTCCCTTTCCATCTCTGTCTCTCTCTATCTTTCACACACAGACAGATGAACAAATGTGTGCTACACACACACACACACACACACACACACACCTTCTCTTATCTGCGCTGCACTAAAACACCACCCAAGTTCAAGTCCTTGAGTTAGAAACCTTGCCCCCTCTCTCTGCCTCACCCAATCCATTAACAGTATCTACCCACATTATCTCCTAATCTTCTCTCCAGTCCAGTCCCTTTTCCTTCTTCAAATAAGGAAATAAAAGCTGACGGAGGTCAGGAGATTGCATAATATTATACAATTCGTAAGTGGCCAAGCCATTTCCAACTCCCATCTGCCTCTCCAAAAACATATATTTGAATGTAAAGAATTTTGCCTCACTTGAGGGAGAGTTTTTAGGTCCAACAAACCACTAAGAAACACAAATGAGGCCATAGCAACTAGAAGATGGCCAGGAAGGGTCCCCATAGCTAGGAAAGGAAGTGTCATCCTAGTCTACTGCAGTGTCACAAGTGATAGAGCCCCACAGCCCAGCTAGGTTCTGTTGTTTTTAACAAAGATCTCAAACCTTTGATTTTGCCAATTAAGACTCAGCAGCCGGATGCTGGGGTAAAACTATGCTAGCTCAAAGAGACAGAGAAAACAAAAGCTGACCTTCCTCCTCAGCTGACTCCCTCCCCCCAAAAGCAAGCCCTCTTTTTTCTTGTCATCTCAAAACAAATGAACAACCAAACAAAAAGACAAACGTCCTTCTACTTCCTATTTGTCCCCTGACTTCCTCTTCCTCTCTCTCTCTGGCTTTTTTTTTTTTTCCCTATGTTCATTCCCTGTCAACTGATTGCTTGCTCTGCCTCTTGACCTAGGGTTCACCTTATTTAATCCTACTTACAATACTCAAGCAGAAAATGCTTGGATTAAAGGTGTGTGTTGGGGCTGAGCCACACCAGAACCTAAAAAAAAAACCTAAAAACAAGATTTTCCAGTAAACAACACAATCTTGGGGTTCACAGTGTAGAAAATATTCTACAATAGTTTTCTTTCTCTTTTTCTTAAAAAAAAAAGAAACGAAAAAAGAGAGTGCTATCACATCCAGACCCAAACACGATGCCAGCCTAAATTTACTTCACATGAGTCACAACCTACCTTCCACATCAACTGTGACCAGAAATGAGGTGTTAGGAGCTGGCATCTGCATGCAGCAAAAATATCATGTTCAAGAATGCGGTGTCTCCAATGCATCCTAAGGAGCCTTTCAGAAAACTTCTTTTTAATCACCAAAGAGGAACTCACTCTCTATGCTAATAAGGATCTGGTGCGTTTTACTAAGAATGATAGAAACAGTGTCTCAACTAGCTTTAGAATGGAGAGAGGAGAGACACAAACACCAGGCCCTCCAGAGCCATCCCTTCACAGGCCTGTTTCATTCAGGACATACATGGCAAGTGTCTGAACACTCCAAAGAGGGTTGGTGAGATTGCTTCGTGCCACTGGTAAAGGTGCTTGCTACCAACCCTGACTACCTGACCCCTGGAACCACATAGTGGAGGGAGAAAACGGACTCCTGCCAACTGTCCTTTGACCTCCACATGCATGTACCATGCACACACACAAAAATAAATCAATAGGACTAATTTTTTTTCTAGGCCTATATGACCCCAAGGAACTGAAAATCATTCCCTAATAAAGCATTCATCTTCATTTAATTCAAAAGTCTTTTGGGGGCATGTATTAATTATTTTTTAGTTATCACTATGACAAAAAAGTAACAGAAGCAATTCATCAACAGAGGGGTCATTACAGTCATCCTGGAGGGAAGGCACAGTGAACAATTGGCCTGTGGCACTGGAGACTAGCAGTGGCCACTTCTCACAACTTAGCAGAGTAGGGAGCTGAAGTTATTGCTGAAGTGCTGCTTCCTACTACCCCCCCACCCCCCCTCCTCACTCCCAACCCCACTCCCCCCCTAAGACAGCACTGTTGGCTGAGACCAAGTGTTCAAACTCATGAACCTAAGGGGGCATTTCGCATTTAAACTATAAGAAAGAGCTGCAGTGTAAACGATGAGTATATCCCACAGGACGAGAAAAATGAAGACAGTTAACTTTTTTTTAACACATACTAAATGTTATATACTTGAATAAATTCAGTCTTCAAAACCATAGAAGAAGGTGCTACTATGTCCCATGTCTTCAAAGAAAACTGAGACATTAGAGGGAATGAGCATCATCATATGTCTTGTACATGTTTCAGTGAGTAGGCATACCTAATCTTTAAAAGAAGTAAGAGAAATAGTCATTATACAATTAGCTTACTTCAAATAAAGTACCCTTTTAACACAGGACTGTTCTTCATCCCGTAATAGAAAGATATGAACAAATGAACCTTTGTAACTGACAATCTTGATTAAGCATTTGTAAACATAATTCCAGATGTGTTTTAGTAGCCAAAAAGACCATAAATGTTAAAAATATATTCATTTTTAAATGTGTTTTATTTTACGAGTTTGCTGAGTGTTTTGCCTTTGTGTCAGTGTGTACAATGTGTGTGCTTGTGTATATGAATACACACCTGTGCCTGACTAGTGCCTGAGTCAGAAGAAGGTGGCAGATCCCCGGAATTAGAATTATGGATGGTTGTGAGCTGCCATTTGAGTCCTGGAAATCAAACCCAGGTCCTCTGGAGTAGCAGCCAGTGTGTGCTCAGATCACTGAACTATCTCTCCAATCCTAAAAAAATAAAATTGAAGATCTATGGAGAGGTGACCCAAACAGAATCTACTTTATATACTAAGTCACCCATGCTGGCTAGCTTTATGTCAACTTGACCCAAGTTCAAGTCATCTGGGATGAAGGAACCTCAGTTGAGAAACTGCCTCCATAATGTAAATCCATCTGTAAGCAAAACCGTCAGGCATCCTCTTAACCCATGATTAATACAGGAGGACTCAGGCAGAAAAAGTGGGTTCAATTCCCAGCACCCACATGGCTGCTCACACTGTCTATAATCCCAGTTCCAGGGGATCTGACACCCTCACACAAACATAGGCAGGCAAAAATAAAAATATGTAAATAAATTATTTTCAAAAGAACATAATATAATAGTTGACAAATAGACTGATATTGTAGAAGTAAAATATTGTAGCACAAGTTACCTACATGTGGCAGTGCTGCCCTTGGTAGTGAGTGTGATAAGAAAGTAGACTGGGCAAGGCAGTGAGCGGCATGCTTCCACGCCTCCCCTCTGCATCACTCCTTACTCAGGTCCCTGCTCTGAGTTCCTGCCTTGACTGTCCTCAGTGCTGAACAACGATGCAGAAGCATAAGCCCAATACTCTTTGCTCCACAAGTCACTTGTGGTCATGGTGTCTCATTACAGAAATAGAAACTCTAAGACACCATCTTTCTAGAAATGTATCTTTGTCTTCCTAAACGTGTGCCTAGCCAAATGCCACTTGTGCCAGACGCTGCATCTACCTCTACCCAGGGTTTTAAGACCACGAATGAATTGTGATAAAAGTATGAGCTTTCAAATGTTATTTTTACTAAATAATACATATATGTGAACACGTATATGTAAAATATCTTTTCTCTTTTTTCCTTTTTTTTTATTTTTCTCTTTTACATATACATTTATATTATTACATATATAAACAATAAACTACCTACAGCAAGAAGAACCACAAGACAATCAGGAATTATATAAATGTTACATCCATAGTGTTTTGGCTATTTGTATTTGGTAACCTTGAAAAAAAAATCTTTCCTATCTTGATGCATCTAAAATTATGGACATAAATCAATATCTATCATATCTCATCTTTATCAACTTAAAACATCTGCATCTGGGTGTCTGCAGGCAAAGATGCTATTTTGGAAGATAGGAGAAAACAATTCTAACATACCTACAAACTGAAGAATATATGGCTCTTCTAGACAACTTAAAAGTTAATTTCTGGAAAGGAATCGAAAGTCTTTCTCAACTGAGCAAATATTTTTAGTTATCCTCCATTTTTATCAAATTAATCCATGTACATTTAGGAAATCATTACAATCTCACAATAAAAAGGGCATTTACTTGTTTAGGGTTAGGTAGTTGTAGAATCAAAATAATGAGAAAAAAGGCAAAACACTAGAATAACTTCTAGTTTGGGGAACAAAGGCAATCAAGGCTCCTTAACTATGACGGGGAGGGTTGATGGAGAACAGCCAAGAATCAGGAGTACCGAAATCAAACACCAAAGTGAAGATGTTGAGCAAAAATTTTGTTGTGCCTTGTCCGTGCATTAAGCTATAGAGAAATTTACTCCCAGGTCCTGGCCATCACTAGTGCACAGAGGGCCATTCAAAGGTATTTAAATTCTAGTGTCTTAGGAGAACAGAGTTGTTGGCATCAGTCAATATGTAGAGACTTCAGCCTAAGAAAAATAAGCCAAGAAGGAGGCTGAGGCCAGAGAGCCAGGAGGGAGTGTGACAGAAAGGCTAGTCAACTGGACTAATGGGCCTCCCTGTTCACCATGTAACCTCAACCCTCTGTCACTTCTGCCTGGGCCTTGACTGGAGACTCATGGCTGCCCTCCACCGTCTCACCACATGCTTGGCTCCTACTATTCTTTTGCCTGGGAACTTCCTCTCCTGTAAAAATTTTATACAGCCTTCAAGATGGAGCAAGTCCCAACTCCACTAGCAAAAGCACTCTCATATCCCACTAACACCTTAGAGACCACTGGATGTCAAACTCTATTCTGTTTTATTCCATAACAATTGCATCTATGGGGGGGGGGGACAGTCTATCCATCCTTGCATCCCAACCACACTGTTTTCCAGGCCCTAATCCTTGTGATGTACTCAAGGGATGGCACGCAATAGGTCGTCAGTAAAGATTTGAAATGGATCAAACTAAAGCATATGACTGTCGAAGACTCAAAACTCTCTTCACTATCTTCAAAGGGCAGCTTCTTTTTATCATTTCAGGGCTCTGGTGACCAGCATGGGATCAGCCACACCCAATCCCAAGGAATTATTTGTCTATTTTCCTAGCTCTTTATAGAAACCTAGAGAGAGTGATAATTCACAGGAACCCTTGTCACCTTGTGTTTTCGAGTATAGCAGGAGAAAAAAGAAAATGAAACACAGGGAGAATGTGAGCGGCTTTGCTGTCGAGCACCTTAGCTGAATGTGTACTAATGACTATTTAAAGACTCCTTAAACTAATCTTTCCCCAAAATCTTGGACATGAAAAAAGCAAGTTGCAACTATAAGTCTGCACCTGTCTGAGCCTTGGATCTTAGGAGTCAGCCAGCGAAAGTGGACTGTGAACATTCTCCTGACAAGCAACACTGATGTGTGTGTGCGGTGATGACTGTGAACTACCCTGAGTTTACCATTTTATGATGTTATACATCTCTTAAAGCATCATCTAGGAGCAATAAATACTTATAATTTTTGTTATCTATGCATCAATAAAAACAAATAATTTTTAAAGTAAAATGGCAGACATCTGGTAAGCAAGAAAACTGATTTAATCACAAAAGAATTCAGGGAGCAGAAAGGGCATGGGCTTCATCAGATCCAACCCAGAGTTCATCTTCAGCTATATCAGTGATACTAACATCATCCTAAACCAATATCTTGCCTTTCAGCACTTTATCTCATTAGTAAAACAAAGAAAATTTCTTTTGTAACAACTCAATGAGTTATCATAAGAAGAAACCCCCAGCTGGGCATGGTGGCCCATGCCTTTAATCCCAGCACTCAGGAGGCAGTGACAGGTGGATCACTGTGAGTTCAAGGCCAGCCTGGTCTACAAAGTGAGTCCAGGGCAACCAAGGATACACAGAGAAATCCTGTCTAGAAAAACGAAGAAGAAGAAGAAGAGAAGAAGAAGAAGAGAAGAAGAGAAGAAGAAGAAGAGAAGAAGAAGAAGTAGAAGAAACCCCATCATCAAGTAGTCAAGTAGGCTTATAATCATAAGCAGCCATTAGTATTGTGACAAATTCTGAGAGCCTATCTATCTGTGGCCTGTTTGGCACTGCCTCTTGGTCATTTATAAAGTCTGCCATCGTACACACTAAGCCTCTCCTGGATGCTATAAGTGCCTCAAATACACAGAGAAGCATCACTTATGGGTGTGGTGAAGAGCACTACGGTGCGGCCCCATCATGTAGCAGTTGTGTGACTTTGAAGAAGTTAATTTATTTCCTTAAGACCAATTTCTTCATATGTGAAAAAGAAAGAACAGTCAAACCTCTCTCACAAAACCACCGTAAGGAATTGTAAGGAACCAACACATGCCAACTGTTGCTCCTAAGCACAAACACAGGCCAATGCAATGGTTATCATTTCTATTGTATTGCTCTGGACTAAACAAACAAATAAGGGATTTTCAGGCTGACTAATTTTCAGAGACAAAGGAGGAAGTTGGCCAGATTCTAGGTGCTCTGATGAAAAGACAGCAAACTCACACCCACAGCATATACCAGGGAAACCCTGATGTCTAGAAGGGCTGCCTGGGCCTACAACCTGCCTGCAAGATTCAAGAGAAGCCAGCCATGGGAGATCCTTGATACTTCTGTAACTCCAGACCATGTCTCTTCTTAAGAAGTGACAAATATGTTTACACTGTGGTCCAGGATGCTCAGGAACTCATTATGTAGCTCAGGTGGTCCTTAAACTCCCACAATCCTGCCTCTGACTCCCAGATGCTCCACTGCTAGCTGTTCATCCTTTATTACCATGAAAATTCAATGTTTCTGAGTATATTCATTTTGTTCACTGCGTGAGTGCTCTGCTCTAGGGATCATGGAGGATAAAACAGGAAGTGAGTCAGGGAGTCAGACGTAGTCTATGCTTCAGCAAGTCACGGTGCAGTCAGTAATTTCAAGAGCACTTAGAACAAGTAACTCTGGAGTTTATTTTACATTCTATTAAGTTACAAGTCCATACTTATTAGAAAGTCAGAGATAAGAGTCTCTGTCTACCTTGCTTTAAGAGCCTTAGTTCTCATTCATCTCCAGAATAAAGTAGATCTCATTTCAAACCACAGCTAGTGAAATGTCAATGAATAGCCAGAGGATTCGGTTTGGTTCGGTTTGGTTTGATTTTTGGTTCTTTTGAGACAGAGTTTCCCTGAGCAGCCCTGGCTGTCCTGGACTCGATTTTGTAGACCAGCTGGCCTTAAACTCACAGCAATGCACCTGCCCCCTGCCTCAGTGAGTGCTGGGATTATAGGTGTGCACCACCGTACCCAGCTATCCAGAGGATCTTTACTAATTCAAGATAAGGCTTCCGATAGTAGCTGACACACTCTCCTCTAATATGTAAGGCTGGTGATGAGAAACATAGATGGTATATATGAGCGAAGAATAAAAATCTCTGGAAGGTTTCAATCGAGTATAATTATGAACCTCCCTAATGGGGGAAGTTCTCTGTGGTCACTAACCAGGAGTATTTTATGCCTCTCTATATTAAAATCTGCTAAAACTTCCTGGAAGTGGGAGAGGGGTAGATTGGGTTGTCGGGGGTTTTGTTGTTGTTGTTGTTGAGGAAGTTATTTGTTTGTTCTGGAAAATCAAACATAGACTATCATGAGATAGAGGTCCCTTGAATAATATACACTTCAGCTTGCCATAAGAAGACAGTGTGCAGGACGTAGAAGCCTCCCAGTGCACCAGTAGGAAGCCAACAAAAGCAAATTCAGAGCATTAATTTTAAGAGGCTTTGGTACCTAATTAGTTTTAGAGAAGTTCTTACAAATTGTCAGATTGTGAAGCAAGCTCTTTCGCAATAAGTACACAGTAGAGTTATCCGGAGTTTACGAATGCCACCAACTCAACCCAAAGTTGAACACATTTATGTCCATTTTATAAGCATAACTTTTTGGGGGGATGGAAACATTATGGGCTCAAGTTTGAAGTAGGATCCAACTCCTACTTAATAAGTAAAAAGAGAGAGAGAGCCATGGAAAATTGGAAAGTAGTTCCTTCAGGTTTCAAGCCGAGGCTGCTACTGGACAACAGGTTGAGAGCAGAAGCCCAGGCAGGCTCTCTCACACTCAGCTCAGCGTGGCCCTCGAGGGAGGAAGATGAAGCAACAGCAGAGCCACAAACCAAAGGAAGGACTGCACAGGAAGGGGCGGGGGCGGGACACGGTGCTATAGACTCCGAACAGGATGAAGTCGGTCTATATGAGGTCAAGGAGCCCAGATAGACGAATGAATATCCAAGTGTTTCCTGGACTCACTTACTCAGGACCACATCCTGATTCAGACACCATGAAACACAGAGAAAAGCTGCAAAACGTGAATAACTTCTAATAACTCCCTCTGATCGTCGCTTGTTAGAGAGAACCTGACCCCGGTCCTTGAACACCTGCAGGGCAGACCCTGGATCCAGCTGTTGTGGAGCACTTGATAGGCGGCACCAAGTTTCCCAGCACTTCCCAGACAAGCGGACTGACTTAAACTAATTGCATGAAACAGACAGTGCCAGATAGTTAGGTGCCAAAAGCCTGGGGTGGTTATTAGAAAATGGGTACCTCCTCCAATTGTCTGACTACAGACTTTGCCCTGCCAGGAAAACTGCTGCACAGAATTCAGTCAAAGCAACCACTGCCACCCAAGGAAGCATCCAGGAGGTTGTCAGCCAGAGCCTCTCGCTGAGAGCCTGCTGTTTTCCCAGTGGCTGCCCAGCATTGCTGGCAACATCTACTGTCAGCGAAGGTGAAATTTCCCAACAAAGTTCTCACTTTTAACTAGATTTAAGCTGCACTGCACCCCAAATATCTCTTCTTTGGTTATCTACCAATCTGATTTCCTTGATAGCCAAATTCTAGTGCATTTCACTTCATATCAGGGAACTTTTTTTTTTTTTTTTTTAAGGAGGAAAAGTCGAAAGGGTTGGGAGGCTCCATCTCTAACTCTAATGAACTGAAAATCCTTTTGCCAACCAGAATGCTTTTCTGTTTCTCTTTGAACCATGGAATGGGATCCTTTAAAGTATGACAAGGCTCCGGAAACAATCATAGAAGAGAAGAGATAGACAACACGCTATCGAAGACTGATATACACATATATGTTTAAATGATACTGTCTATGTGTATATACATGCAACTGTAAATACATTTTGAATTAAGGCCCAGACTTGGCAATCACCTTGTTAAGTGCTTTGTACAATCTGAATGTTTTATTCATTTTTAAAATTCACCTTATAACCCAATGGTAAGCCCTGCCCTCCTCTCCTTCTGGTCCCACTCTCTCTCCTTCTCCCCCCATCTCTCCTCCCCTACTCTTCAGAAAAAGGGAGTCCCAGCACAACAACCCATCCAAGTCATCAGAACTAAGCATATCCTCTTCACCCATGGCCTGGCAAGGAAGTGCCGCCAGGAGGAAGTGATTGAAAGCTGGCAACAGAGTCCATGTCATAGACAGTGCCCACTCCCCCTTACTAGGGTCCCCACATGAAGCCTAAGCTGCCTATCTGCTACAGCTGTGTATGGGGCCTAGATCCAGTCCATGCATGGTCCTTGGTTGGTGCTTCAGTCTCTGCAAGCCCCTCTGGGTCCTGGTTAGTGGCTTTATTCTTTTAAAAGATGTGGTTTTGTGTGTGGTTGTATGTCTCTCTCTATATCTTGTTCGCTCTCTGTGTCTCTGTCTCTGTGTGTCTCTGTCGCTGTCTCTGTCTCTCTCTTTCTGTCACTCTCTCTCCCTCTCTCTCTCTCTCTCCTGTGTGCGTTTGTGTGTGTGTCTGTGTCTATTACATTTGTGTGGGTCCCCACAGAGACTAGAAGAGGCTCACTAGAGCCCTGAAACTAGAGTACAAGTGCCTGTGAGCCACCTGACTGTTTGGAATGTGGGTGTTAGGAAGCAAACGCAGGGCCTCTGCAAAAAACAGCATGCACTGTTAGCCACCAAGCCATCTCTCCAGACTCAATCTGAGTATTTTAAAGAAAAAAAAAAAAAAGGGTTGAGGGGCAGGAGGGGTCTGAGTTGTTCAGATAATTTTTCTCCTCAGGTTCTAGCTGTAGAATCTACAAAAGACTGACTTTTAAATTTCTGTGAGGCCGAAGAAAGTATTTTGAGGGAAAAAAATGAGTTACATGGGATTCAACTGCTGGTGATCAGTGTTCAGCATATTCTGTGCCATCTATGCTATCTGTAAAGCACTTTCAGGCATTATTTTGCTTCCCTTTCCTCACAATCATACAAATATGTTATTTAACAGATGAGGGGGTCCGTTGTTTCTCTTCTGCCCACCCCCCCAGCCTGTAGCACGTTTTGCTTTATTGGTAACAGCTGGCTCATGGCTCTGGGTGTTGTGCAGGCCAGTCTCTGTGTGGCCTCTTGTGTAAGAGCAGATGGTTACTGGAGGGTGGCCTGCAGGGGGGGTATGGGGGAAGAATACTAACTTCAGGACAAAAGAAGCGTCTTGAAGAAAGCATCTTGGGTCATGCGCTGCCTTTGAAGGGCTGCATTCCTTTGGTTAATGCCCCAGAGGGTTTGTATTGTACACAACAGAAAGAAACTTGCCCTAGTCTCCAGCCATTCCACCCAGAACACAAGTACATTTCACGTGTGGTAATACTGTGTGGGACGGGCAGTTGGTTAAGGTTGTAATTTGCTGCCTCCCCAAGGTACCTCATGCGGTTTCCAAGTAGCTGAACAGATATCCCAGTGGTATCCAAGGAAGAAGTTGTAACTGGGGAAAGCCTTCTCATCTATTTCACCACAGTGCTGGAGCCCGAGAAGAAGCACCACAGCACATTAGCCCAGACATTAGAAATCATTTAGAAAATGCCACCGGGAGAGGTTTAGACAAATAGAATGGGAGTGAGTGCTGAGACTTTAATAATAATAGATGGGTAGACAGGATTGGCTGAGCCTTCGCAGAGTAGCAAGCATAGTGTTACACCTCTTCCCAGCATTGCTGCCCTGGTGTCTTACAGTGTCTTATGAAGCAAGTATTGATAACAATCCAATTTTCCACTTAGGTCACTGTCCAGTCGGCCAAGAAAATGACAACAGAGGGTACACTTGAGGTTAGAGTGATGGAACACATTCCAATGCTCAAGCCTTCCCAGCCTCCTCTCTTCTGAACGCTCTTCCACACATCTTGGCCCACATCCATTGTTCTACTCCTGCCCAGCAGGAATGAATGGCTGGTGAAATCTCACCAGTCCACTGAGGGGGAAAACAAGGGAAGATGTGAAAAAGAAGTAGTAAGTAAGCTTTAACTCACAGGGCTTAAAAACGACCTGCGACTCTAGAAAAACACAGATTCAAACGACGAAACTGCACGCAAACTCTTACAAGCCCCATGAGGAGCTGTAACTGCTAGACTGGCCCCATGAGCAAACACGTGTGACTCGGAAGAGTTCCCTGCACTGGACAGAAGAGGGGAGTTGGTGCAGACATGCAGGGAAGGAGAAGCAGCAACATGAACATGAGCTTTGCCAGGTGTGAGTACCTCTCTGTTTCTTTCTGTCTGTCCCTCTGTTTTCCCTCTCTCCCTCCCTCCCCTACCTCCCTTTCTCCTTAAGTGGGCTTCAGCTGAGGGCCCCACATGGGCATTGAAGGCACACAGTGGTGCTGACAGCTTAGACAATGGGACATACGCATTTGGTGACAATAAACTGGAAAGCTCTCCGCTGTTAAACAAGCTTCCTTTCAGGCAGGGTTACAGTGGCGAGACTGCCAGAGGATCGAAATTCCATGTGCACCAGTAACTATCAGCATGTAGTTCAAGGGACTAACCTCTCCTGTTACACATCTACAGCCTAAACGCATTCAGAACAACAGCTCTCCGTAAGATGGGTGTTTGGAGGGATGCTGGATTTCCTAGTGCACTTCGTTCAACAGATGGTCATTATCCTGTGCTAGAATACAAACAATCCATGTTCACCCTACGGCTCTACTTATTATTCGTATTTTAAGATAACTATGTGGGGCTGGAAGACAGCTCACTAGTGAAAATCATTGTTACTCTTTCAGGGCACAAAGTGGCTGGCTCACAGCCATGTGCTTCTCTAGTCCCAGAAGATCAGATGCTTTCTTCTGGCCTATGTGGGCGCCAGGCACACACGTGCTATAGACATACATGTAGGCAAAACACTCATACACATAAGATTAAAATATATCCATTATTTAAAATAATAAAAATCATTTTCTCTTCATTATTAATGTTTATGTTTTTAAAACAAGTTCTTCACAGGAGACTAAATAGTAAGAAGATATATGCAATGCAGGTAAGTATTTTTTCCAATCTTAGAAAAAATAGTCTTAATGGGACTGGAGAGATGGCTAAGTGGTTAAGAGCACTGCCTGCTCTTCCAAAGGTACTGAGTTCAATTCCCAGCAACTACATGATGGCTCAGAACCATCTGTAATTTGTTCTGATACCCTCTTCTGGCCTACCTATAGGTATACATGCAGGCAGAACACTGTATACATAATAAATAAATAAATAAATAAATAAATAGAAAACAGTCTTAAAATGGGACTTGATCTTTTGGAATGTGTGCAGAAAGGTGGGTCACTTAGCATGTTTTAATTTGAATGGCCAGTAGTGCTCCTGGAAGAATCAGGAAGCCATCTGAGAATCCTAAAAGAATTTCTGCTGGCACCTTCTGCCTTCCAACCCTTTTCTCAGCCAAGGTGAAAATGTGGGTTAAACATTTCCTTTCTAAGTGACTCACTTGGCACAAGAAGAAGTCCAGGTGCCAAGAAGAATAGAAAGAAGAAAGGAAAAATGGTGGGGAGGAGACACAGGAAGGAGGGGGAGGTGAGAGAAGCATGCTATTTTTTCACTAAGTCTTTTTTTTTTTTTAATGAGAACAAAACAAAAACAACAAAAACAAAAAACGGAAAATGCATCGGGTAAATTGACCTTCACTGGTGAATTCAAGCTTGAAAATACACTCTTAAAGTGACCTGCACATTAAGCAGCATTAATAACAAATGTCCTGTAGAGAATTACTAGTGATTCAGTTAGATTTATGATAATAATTTTTATTAAATTATCTTATTGAAATAATTTTCTCATAATCCTGATTACAGTTTCCCCTCCCTCTACTCCTTACAGTTTCTCCCCACCTCCCTTCTCATCTGTCTCTCACTATAAAACAACAGGCTCCTAAGGGATAATAATAAAATAAGATTACAATAATATAAAACAAAAATAACACATTAGAATAGGAAAAAACAAACAAACAGAAGGAAAAGAAGCCAAGAAAAGGTATATGAAATAGACAAAATGCAGAGACCCACTCATTCAGTCAGGAATCACATAAAAACACTAAACTGGAAGCCATAATATACATGCAAAGGACCTATAGGGTATAAAGGTGTGGGGGGGTATATATACACATATATGTATGTGTGTGTAAATATATATGTGTGTATATATAGTTAAATTAAAAATTAAAAGATTTTTTACAAGAAAAAGCCCTGAATTAACATTGTGAGACATGAAACCTACAAAGATATATTTTGAGTTCATTTTCTGTTGGCCACCTACCCTGGGCATGCAGTCTACCCTTCAAAGTGGTTTGTTTCCCAGTGAGACTCCCCTGGAGGAAACTAAACTTATATTTGCAAGTGGTTATATGGCTTCTAGGTTAGGGACGGGGTCATATGTCCACTGTTCCTTGCAGCTCTGGGGCAGGCCTGTGCTGTCCCTGCGTGTGCTGTCTTCATCTTGCTGAGTCCATATGAACTTTGTTCAGCTCAATTTAAAGGACCTTGTTTTCTTGGCATCCTCCATCCCCTCTGACTCTCATTCTCTTTGCCTCCTCTTCTGCAGAGTTCTCTGAGGTCTAAGGGAAGGGATTTGGTGGTGACATCCCACGTAGGGCTGAGTGTTCCGAGGTCTCTCACTCTCTCCACATTGTCTGGCTCTGAATTTCTGTATTTGTTCTCATCTGCTGCAGGAAGATGCATCTCTGATGACGGGTAAGCAATGCACTGGTGCATGAGTGTACCAGAATCATTAGGAGCCATTTATTGTTACATTTTTGTAGAACAATATTTGGTTTTACCTTATGTCCCTGGGCTATCTCATGATAATAAGTTTTAAAACAGACATACATGTATTATATATTTTTTTTCTTACACAGGAAACCTTAAAAGCATCCCTGCTCAGGTATATTAGCAGAAAACAAAGCTGTGTTTTCATTAGCTCACTCTGAAAATATCAGAGCAACTGCTTGATAAACAGGGGAAATACCCTAGGCATTTAATAATCTTTAGATAGTGTTTCATAATACGTCCTGTTGTTCCTACCATTTATGCAAATTAAAATATCTATACAACTCTAGATTTTTTTCATTGTCCCTTTTTTTAAAAAATGTGTTTTATTATTTTTAATTATGTATGTGCCAATGCCTGCAGAGGCCAGAGGTGTCGGATCTTCTAGAACTGGAGTTACAGGTGGTCACTGTTCTCTGCTCTGCTGTGGATGTAATGTGACTGCCCACTTCACCTTCCTGCCATGGTTGCTCCCCCTGGCATCATGTGCCAAATACCCAAGGCTCCCTTAAGTCACTCTTGCCAGAATATTCCATCACAGCAACAGGACACCTAGTAGCAGAAGTCATAGAGATGGAAGAGGACACCCTCTAACTAGACAGGACTCCTAGTGGAGGGAGGGGAACACCAATCCACTCACAAACACTTTGACCCAAAATTTACTCTGCCTACAAGATGAACAGGGATAAAGATTGAGTGGTGTTGGTCTGATGAATTTTGATGCTAATTAATAAAAGGCCATCACACCTGGGCAAGGCAACTGGATAGACGTGGCTAAGGTTCCCGGGCTTGGGGAGACAGAGAGAATCTTGGGAGGAGGAGAGACCAGAGGAGAAGGGAGAAAAAGAAGGCCACCATGGATTAGATGGAAGGGAAGCACATGGCCGGCATGGATGGAGATTTGGCCCAGATGAAGAACATTAGCAAGTATCTGGGATTATGGATGGGAGGTAGCTTGATAGAAATTATTAGAACCAGATGGCATGGGATTGGGGCAGGGATCTCATATCTGTCCCACTATGGGAAGTAGTTTAGGGGATTGATACCTGTCCTGCCCCAGGTTAACTAAGGCTATTTTAAAATATAACAAGTGTCTGTGTCTTGATTGATTGCTAGAGGGTTAGAAAATACGGCCATAATAATAATTATAGGCCTAATAATAAACAATTATTAGTCCATACTAGTAAATTAACAACAACAGAGGAGAGATTGAGGGAATATCCAACCAATGCTTGGCCCGAACTGATACACACCCTATGGGAGGGAGCCAACCCCTGATACTATTAATGATATTTCTGCTATGTTCACAGAAAAGAGCTAGCATAGTTGTCCTCTAAAAGGGTCCACTGAGCAGTGGATCAAAATAGATGTTGAGACTCACAGCCAAACATTGGGTGAGGCATAGCGAGTCTTGTGGAAAAGTTGAGGGAAGGATAGAAGACACTGAAGGTAACAGGAGCTCCACAAGAAGACCAACAGCTTACTGACCAGGGCCCAGAGGGGTGTGAAGAGACTGAAGGACCAACAAAGGACCATGCATGGGCTGGACCTAGGCCCCTACACAGATGTAGGCTCAGGTTTCATGTGGGTCCCCTAGTAAGGGGCGCAGGGGCTGTCTCTTACATGGACTCTATTGCCTGATTTTTGGTCACTTCCCCTTGGCAGGACTGCCTCACCAGGCCACAGGAGAAGGGGACTAACTCAGTCCTGTGTTGACTGGATGAGCTGGGGTGGGGGCGGTGGGTGGGTGGGTCTCCCAGTGGGTGGTCTCCCCTTTTCTGCGGAATAGAAGAGGGGGAGGGGAAAAAAGAGAAGGACGGTGGGACTAGGAGGAGAGGAGGGAAAGGGCTATGATTGGGATGTCAAATGAATAAATTTATTTATTTGAGAGAGAGTCTGCCTGTCCTGGTGCTTAAAACTCAAGACTCTCAATTGCTTTAAAAAAAAAAAAAAAAAAGTTCACACCACATACAATATAGAAAAGCTATAGTAATGTTAAGAAAAAATTCTTAAGTGACTGATACAGATGCTATTTCTATAAGTAATTTAAAGTTTCAAAAACAAGGGACTGGAGAGATGGCCCAGTGGTTAAGAGCAATGATTGCTTTTCCAGAGGACACAAGTTCAATCCCCAGCAACCACATGACAGCTCACAGCTGTCTGTAACTCCAGTTCCAGGGGATCCAACCCCTTCACACAGACATACAAGCAGGCAAAACACCAACACACACACACACACACAAAAAGAGAAATAATTTTTTTAAGTTTCAAAAACAAAATAACTCTATAGTCTCTTAAAACTGTACTGAAAAAAAAAAGAGACCTTAAGAACTTAAAAATATATACAATTTCTATATAAAAGTATTGTAATTAATTGCATCAGAATGATAGCATATTACCAGGAGTATCACAAAGCACCGTTGTAAACAGATTGTCAAGGCATGTGCTCATTTCATAGCTGTGACAATGTGTTACCAAATCACTCATTTTATAAACAGAATTCAATAGGAGAGTTTAAGCATGATCATTCTTGTATGTTTATGTAAAAGAAAAAAATCAGGTCACTCTCGCAGAAACATCAGAGCTTTAGGAGTTGGGGTAGGGGGGGCGCGGGTAGGACTCAAAGGTTAAATTTCTCTAATGGAACAAGGCCAAGGTTAACATTATGTCACCTTGCTACTGAGTCTGAGTACTTACCTGAAGGCAGTGTAGACTGAAACCTGCTGGACTCATGCTCCCAGAGCAGCAGTACTGGTGGCCACGGGTAGCATGGAGCCTGGGTACAGTGAGGAGATGGATTCCTGGGGGACATGGGCCACGTGCCATGTGCTCATTAGGGTGATACGCTGGAGTGTCTAAAGCCATTCTCTGCCAGCCACTTCCAAAAGCAGGTCTGTACTTTCTGCTTTTTAAAGACAGGAAGTAATGACGTGCCTTGCTGGTATCCATGGACTATAACATTTTTTCATGGATTTTATAAATATTTTCTATATGCCCATGATGGCAGAAAATGTATTGTTCACTACTTTATGTCTAGTGTCAGGTCAGTTTCTGAGGCTGGTATTCAGCAAATATTTGATAAACAAATGAATAAATTTGTGCATAAAGATTTCAGCCCCTAAAGAGACGGCCGAGGGCATTTGGAGAAGAAAAATAGGAAAAAATAACTTCAGATACTCAATTAGACTCAAAGTCTTCTTCTCCCAAGCAAGCCCAGTGAAACAATGAGCTGGCCGTGACCTCAGCACAGAACCTGTAAGACAAGTCCTCTTTCCAGCCTGGCGAGTCCTACCACTTCTGTGTAACATTAGCAAACTTGGCTCACAGATTCCCAGAACAAATCTTTCCTGCTAAGACAGAGCCGGTCGGTCGTCCACCATGGAGTCTGGCCAGTCTTGCTGAGATCATGGCATACTGAGAGAGCTGAACTTTAGCCACACATAAATTAAGCACAGGAGCAGGGCTACTCCCCACTGCTTCTGGGTGACACTTTTTTTTTCTCTCTCTCTATCAAAATGAGAAAGTTGGTTTTGAATCTATGAATTTTCTTAAATAAGGACAAACATAATTGATTCAGTTTTTACGGCAAGCAGTCCATTAAATGCCATTATTTGAAATGTCTTGATCTTCTTGGAGTGAGAGTGTTAGGGTAGTTGTGAGCAGAGAACTTCATTACCTGGATGCTTTCATATTCGTCTCTAAACAAAAGCTCAATCACAACTTGGCAGAATTTCCTACAGCCAGTTGCTTCCTGACTCCCTGTTAAAAGAAAGATGTCTTCTACATGTCAGCCCTACGGTTTAAAGCAGAACAGCTTTTCCTCTGCTCCACCTTCCTAGCCCAAATACAGAAAGAAACCCCAGGGCTACAGTTGTCCTGTTGACTCACCCCCGCCCCAAAAGAAGAGGGCTGGTGGGGGTTTCTGCTTCAGTTTCCCTAATTCCAGAGAAGTTATTTTTAAGCTGAAGGATGATGTTCAATTTGAGACAGTTACTTGCGTTGTGGCATTAACAAATTATTTTGTTTTGTTATAAATGAGAGCAACTGAGCAGCGAGATTAAATGACTTTGGGGCTTCCTCCCTCCCCCAGTGTCTTCCCGTCTTGGCCACTATGCGGAACTCAAACCCTAGATTCCAAGCATTTTTTGTAATTTGACATGAAGAGATGTTAAGAAGTCACCATTATTAAAAATCTGACTCACCCTGTGACACGGATTTACTGGCCAAGAACAAAGGTCCAGCTTTTTTCAGCTAAGCATTTGATGTGATACAGAGCACAAAGACAAGACAGTGTCTCGATTTCACATACGAACAAAGCATCACAGTTTCTGTATGTACTTTTACATATATAAATCCGTTCTTTGGGGCTAAGAAGGGGGGAGTAGTCTCTTGTAGAAGGAAGATGTTGTTGGCTTTTTTTTTTTTTTTTTTTTTAACAAATCTTCAGACATTTGGTATTTATTTTATTTTATTTTTAGGTAAACGAAACTAATGGGCTTCATGGTGTTTTTTGGGTTTGGGGTTTTTTTTTAATATTTTCGGTTTTCCAAGTAAAGAGGAGATTGTGTACTAGCTTACTCTGTCAAAACATTCTTCCATGCAGTTCAAAGAGCTGCAGAAAAAGACAATATGGCTCTGAGTCCAGTACAGGAGGCCCATGGTCCTTCCAGAGACACCAGGCGACAGTGCCCAGCCTTCTGTGTCCTCTGAAGAACTGTAACACATCACACTGGAGACTTGTCCAAGGCTGGAAGAAGAGTGGTCCAAATGCTCTCTCTTTTACCATGGGATGGACCTGGTGGTATAACCGGCCATCAATTTTTGGCATAGAAGAGTAGCATGGGAAGGAGAGAATGAAAAAAAAAAAAAAAAAAAAAAAAAAAAAACATTGCATATAGCCTTCTTCTCCTGATAGAAAAGAACCAAAGATGTTTTCAATGGCCCATATGCCTTTTTGGTGTTCTACATTATATTCTTACTTCTTATAAAAAAAAAATAACTTTTTTCTTCAAAGGAAAGGATAAAGTACACTGAGTAATGAAATCTAGAATCTAAATAAAGCAAAGCACCAAATATACTGTATGTAAATAAGACCAGCATCTGCTATCTTTTCTCAGTCATATTTCAAAGCTCAGAGAAAGTATTACCTGTTGTCCTTTGGTGATAGAACCTTAAAGGCTCTGCCTCTGCATTATCACAGACCCTGCAGTGGAACCAGATACATTTTCTTGTTCCTTTCTAAGGAACTTTTTCTGGTATAGAAAAAAAAAGTGTCCTGGAGCTACACTGCTTGTGTGGTATCGTCAAGAAGTTGTCATGAGAAAGAGGGAGTGCCATGCAAACACTCGGAACCGAACAAGAGAAGGCAAGGGAAGTGAGGCTGCTCCTGTCGGCACTGGTAAGATAGAAAATTAGATTGAGACTGGAAAACCTGTGGGATCCCTGCTGGCACCCAGGGCTACTCTGTTGGTGGAGAGGGCAGAGAACCACTTCAGCTTTATTCTTGTCTGTCTGACAAAAACATCATCAAAATCAAGTCAGATGACAGGAGACCTTTGTGTCATAATCATTTATGTTTGTATAGCTCTACATTCAGGTGAATGTGGATCTGCAGGCACTGGACACCTAAGGAGGCACACAAGCACACCACTGTCTCCAACGGCCTGCTTCCTCTTGCAAGATGAGGCTAAACGGACTGACTTTGGCAAATTTCAAATCCGTGTACATGAGCAAAGTCACTACATTTAGTGTACTCTGGGTGGTAGCTTGGCTTCATAGAGCTTATCTTGTCCTATTCCACTGATGGTCCAATTTTCCCAGGAGCTCCTTCTCAACACATGGGTGTCACACACACCTCCAGTTGTAATCTGGAATGAGATGATGACAACTATGGACTCGAATGAACTTGGCTTCGAGCACTGGCACCATAATGAAGCTGCCACAGTGCCTTGAACTTGTCATTTGATTATTTGAGATTCTGTTTACTAATTTGTACAGATGAAGCTTTTATTGCCTTCACTTGAAGAATTAAAACACGACAACCCTGTTACACAACCCCACCTTGATCCCCACAGTTGAAATAACATAATTTTTCTAGCATTAAAGTAACAAAGGGCAAGGAACTGGATGGGTTAGGAAAGAGAGACTCATTGTATCACAACACTGAAGGCTAAAACACCAGAGACAAGGAGCCAGCAGCCCAGATCCCCTCCCTAGGTTCTTAGGAAGGCTCTCCTCTAGAGAGCCCTTCTGGTTTGCAGTAATGTCTTGGCTTGTGACATAACTTCAATCTTCAAAGGGCATTTTCTACTTGAAAGTCTCTATGGCCAAAATTCCCCTCTTGTAGGAGGAGACTGGTCATGTGGAATTAGGGCTTATGCCACTCCGGTATGATCTCATCTTAAGTAATTACATATGTACTGACTGAGGAGCTAGGGATCGGGGATTCAAAATGCCACTTGGGGAAATCGGACTCACAGTTCAACTCATAACAATTAGGGTGAGAAAACTTCGAGAGCTTAAAGGTTTGATAAAATTCATTTAAGAGCTTGAGACCTCAAAGAAACCAGACAGTGGGCCACGCCTAAATTGTTCAGCCACACTTCTAAGCTGATTTTTTTAAAGAGAGTTTATGAACTCTCCAAATACCATCTGCCATTCTTCTTTGATTTCAGTGACTTGTGTTCCCTTATTCAAACAGTGAATAAAATGATGCTGGCCACCATCTCTCAGAACCTTACAGTGAGCAGCTCACAACAACACTGCTACGCCTACCCGTACAGATGCTAAGGGACACACAAAACAGACTCTAGACCACTGAAACACAGGCAGAACAGTGGCAGGTTATTGCCGGTAAGGGGGAAGGCTAAGCTTATTGCCACATAAAGCTAAGTAGGGCAAAGACAGAGAGAAAAATCAAAATGTATCCAGACAGTTGTGGGGGGGAGGGGGATTGAGGAGAGATGGGGCGCAGGTAAGCTGCTAAGACAAAATGGCGCTCTCTGGTTTAGTTATTAGTGGTTATCCTCCATTATACAAGGTCTAACCTTGGATCTACTTTCAGTGACTCTTGGCCTCTGTAATTTAGGTGTGATTTTAAGTTCTTTGTTATGTAGCAAATGAATTCTAAATTAGACTGACAATAAATATTAACAAGAAAGAAAGATATTCGTGCTCTTGCTATAAATTTTCTCAGATAAACCAGTGTCTAGGTCTCTTCCAAATCAAGCTCTAGTCCAAAATAATGAAGTCAGCAATGAGATCACTATTTCTTCAGTACTTAATATGCATTCACTATGCCAGACAGTTTGTATATAAATGGGGAAAAAGAATGTTTTAGTAACCCTGGAAGTATCAATATACAATAAATGGCATAAGCATACATATATACTTTAATTTTACCAAGTGCTGAATTTATTCTAAACATTCTGTCATTTTTTTCCTTTGTTTTTTTTTTCTTTTTAATTTGTTCACTTTACATCCTGATTGTAGCCCCCTCCCTGTCACCTCCTGGTCCCACCCTCCCTTCCTCATACCCCCCCTCCATCCCTCCCCTAGTCCTCAGAAAAGGGAGCCCTCCTTCCCTAATGTCTGACTTCAGCCTATCAAGTCTCATCTGATCTGCCTGTGTCCTCTTCCTCTGTGGCCTGGCAAGGCTGCCCTGCCAGGGGGAAGTGATCAATGTGGGGGTGGGCAGAGTCTGTGTCTGAAGTCATCCCTACTCCCCATATCATGGGACCCACAAGGAGACTATGCTGCCTATGTACTACATCTGAGCAGAGGGGTCTAGGTCCTCACCATGCTTGGTCCTTGGTTGGTGCATCAGTCTCTGCAGCACCCTCCTCCACCACCCAGATTTGTTGGCTCTATCGGTCTCCTTGTGGAGCTCCTGACCCCTCCAGGTCTTTCTATTTCCCAACTCTTCCATAAAACTCCCTGTGCTCCACTCTGAAGTTTGGCTATGTGTCTCAGCATCTCCTTGGATGGCCTGCTGGGTGGAGTCTTTCCTCTATGGTAGGCTTCTGGTGTCTATTCTATTTTGTCCTTTTAAATGAGAATTAAGCATTCTCCCTAAGGTCCTCCTTGTTAGTTTCTTTAAGTCTGTACATTGTACTGTTTATCCTGTACTTTATGTCTAATATTCACTTATAAGTGACCATATACCATTCATGTCTTTCTGGGTATGGTTTCCCTCACTCAGGATGATCTTTTCTGGTTCCATCCATTAGCCTGCAAATTTCAAGATTTCCTTGTTTTTAATAGCTGAGTAGCATTCCATTGTGTAAATGTATCAGTTTCTTTTCTGTCATTTCAAACATTATATTTGAATTTTAGATGTAGGCCGGCTGTAGAGTGTTTACTTAGCATGCATAAGACCCTGGGATTAAGCCCTAATAAAAAAACAAATTAATTAATAAATAAAATACAGCCAAATACAACCACTCTTGAATCAATATAACATGAAAATAGGAGGCAGACAAGGAGAAGGTCGGAGACTCATGGGAAGCAGGAAAGAGAAAGAGAAAGGAAGAGAACGTGACTATAGTTCAAATGCGTTAACTATGTGAAAGAAATTGTGCTTGTGAAGCCTAATGCTATGTACAATGACTATGCATGCAAATAGAGCATCCATCTACATGAAATAAATAAATCCTTAAAATCAATTAAATAAACTACATCAGAATTATTGGTTTCTACCACTAGACTACTCCCCTGTGATTTGTTTTGTTTTTGTTTTGAGACAGAATCTCTCTGGTTGTCCTGGAATTCCCTATGTAGAGCTGGCAGGCCTGAGACTCAGAGAGGTCAAGCTGACTCCATTCCCAAGTACTAGTATTAAGGGCATGTACCACTATGCCCTGTGCTCTTGTGATTTCTTTAAAGAAGAAATCTTACATCTTATCCATCTCAAACAAGAAGCTATTTCACTTGCCTGTCTTTATCAATCTTTTCAAAGATGTTAAAAAGTAAAAAAGCAGTATGATCAAAAATACTGTTTTACTATAGCCCCTAAACTAAAAGTGATGTTCATCCCAGACACAGGTGCTTAGGCATGCCTAATGATTAGTTGCATGTTCTTCTAAATAAAAGATTTTAAAGACAACATAAAACACATTTCACATAATCTGAGTTCTATCTCGAACAGGTTCACCAAGTTTATCCTGGCAAAATATTATAATTAAGTCTCATAGATACTTTATATTTTGAATAATTATATGAGTAAGTAAGTAAATGAAGAAACATCAGTGAATTTAATGAATTTTAGTAACTTGGGGAAGAATTGAATTTCACATCTCTCCTCTAGGTGGCAAACTCATACCTCCTACACAGGACAGCACTTCCTGTGCCCTCCAGAAGCAACACGAAAACTCAACAGAAAAGAGAACTATTAGGGCAAAGCAAGCAACAAAAAAAGTCTCTCCCCCAGAAAAGCTTATGTCTACATCTTTAAGCTTCCGGTAAAAACAAGTCACTGTTCATAGAAAACCATTAAGAAATATGATGATTGTATTGGCACCATAAAGGAGAGAATTGTGAAGGGACAAAGCACTTACGCAAGATTTTCCTGAGTGCTTTCAATTTTCATGCCCTGTTCTTGGGAGAACACTGCCCAAAGTTCATTATTATTACCCTACCTATTAATTTCCTCCTAAATGTAGAAAAATTAGTTTTACTAAGCCTGTTATTTTAAATCAAGCCCCAAATATATATTGTTAGGTTTTTTTTTTCCAGACCCACTCTGAAATCAGAGTAAAATTGATAAGAGTTTAATGCGTTTTCCTGTAAGTTGAATATAGAGTAGTTGATGAGATAAAAATTCATTCAATTCTTTGTTTTTATTTCCTTCCAAACCAGGATATGATTCTCTTCATGATCTAAATACTATCCCCCAATGTCTACTTCCCTTTGTGGTACAACAGTCTATATTTTCTTCTACAGGAAATAAAGCTGAAAAATATCTTGAATGTCATGAAAGCCAAAGAGTGAGAAAGCTAAAATTAATCTAGAAGCACACGGAACAGGAGCAGTGTGAATTAAAGATACCCATTCTGTTTCTAAAAGAGGAGGCAATATGTAAAACAAATGATGACATATTACAGTCCGGCAGATAAATTAAGTGTGTGTAAACAGTTCTTGTTGGAACTAGAAGCCAAAGTAGATGATACAAAACAGGTAAAGAGTCCTGCCCAAACATGCCAGGCTGAGAGTCACCCAGCATGGGAAATGTCTGGTGGGATACGTGCTGAACTTGCATGGCAGCTATTCCACCTTATAGAATGTGCTTGAGCCCTGTATTTCTTCTTGATCCCACCCAATAGCTGGAAGTGGGTTGTTCAGGTATAGGAATCTAATTAAAATTTCCAGAACATTTATAATTATTTTATAATTATTTCTCTAATATACATTGAGCAATCACTCAGAGCCAGACCTTGTACTAGAAGCCAGGAACGATACAAAGATGGATAAGGCATAGTCCCTGCCCTTCAAGACAAGTGAGGAAGGCAGATGTGTACACAAATAATTGTATGAGAATAGGAGAGAGAGAGAGAGAGAGAGAGAGAGAGAGAGAGAGAGAGAGCCAAATTGCTGCACTGACTTTTTAGTTGTTTAAGTGCTACTTGTCTTCTACTTCCCCACATCTGTATTAATGGTAACTTGGCCAAGCAGAATCCAGACATAGTATTAGCTTCTTCTGAATTTTCTATTCAACCTACATGACTGGGTCTCTACGCAGCTAGGCCATGGAAATTGATGCCAGGTAGACATGAACATCTGTGATGAAGCCAGAAGACACATCATTTATTAAACAAATGTATGACTCCTGTTATTAAGAATCAACTACATGCCATCTTAAGGAAGCTAAAAAAATCACCTAATCATTAACAAATTAATATGAACAAATTATAGTAGACTTGTAATTTTGAAAGAATTTAACATCTACACACATACTGTAGTAAAAGAAAGAGCCAAAACCAAACTATTTAGGATATAGACTAGACCTGTTACCTGTTGCAAGTGAAACACTATCACATTATACTATCAGAGTTGTACTGGCTTAATGTTTTACAATTTTTTGTTGATATTAGTACAATTTATTTTAGCTATTAATTTTCTTCTCATGATATCCAAATGTAGATAGTGTAAAGATATTTAATATTAGCCCTGCACACTGTTGGCTGTTTGAGAGCCTTCCTCGGGGTCCATTTTCACAAACACTAACTTCATATTGAAAGTTTTCTAATTAATTATCATAAACATGGTATAACTTAAATTGAAAACTAGAAAAGTTCATTTGGAACCAATTTAGGAGATTACATGGACTGCCTGTCTTCTATCAGCCCACAATAGATCTGCACTTATTTGTCTTTCATCTTCATCACAAAAGAAAATAAGAGAAATTAGAGCTAGAAAGGGGCTTCAAAGAGAGGTGGAAAGAACTAAGCGCCTCTTCCATGGGTGAGAGTTAGAGTTGAGCATAAAAGGAAGCGTTTAAAATTATTGTTAAATCAATAGCACAGACCCTGTTCTGTGATTTCTTTGTGGGAGTAATTGATACAATCTTCTCTTTTGGCCAAAACTCTGTTCAAGTAAGTTCACTTCTGTAACAGTCATGGCCTTCAGATGTGATCATGACTTTCTCTCCTTCTACAAAAATGTATTAACAACAGCAGAAAAAGTGTTTGTCTTATTATAAGTCTTTTGCTTGTTTGTTCTGATTTTGTTTTTTGTGTTTTGTGGGGTTTCTTTTTCCTTTAAAGAGAAAGAAAAATTGGACAGTTATGGAGATGGGGAGAAGTCAGAGGAAGGGGAAAATATGATCAAAATACACTATAAACGCAGAGTCTCTTATGAGTCAAACTCGTATCTAGAAATGAGATGGAACGACACAGCAGAAATCCAGTGTAACCTACACAGCATGTGGGGCTCAGCGCAACAACACAAACAAGCTGCTGGCCTTTCACAGGAAAAACACACAGGCAGAGAGCCAGCCACAATGCTGATGGCAGCATACTACAAAGAGTGCCCCCCCCCCCCCCCGCTCCTGGCACCACAGAAGCAAGCCTGACAGGCTCAGACGTTCCCACCAACACTGAAACCATATCTCTACAATTCTTTTGACAAGATCTTGAAGGGAGAGAACACAGAAATGAGAGATGATAGAATTCAGTCATATGTAATTCACTCCACAACGTCTGCAGTATTTTTCCTTGTCCAGATAAAAGAGCTTTAATTATGAACCAGCGAAATAGCTCCAGGTGCCTTCGACGGCATTTGTTAGTTGAATGTAAATACAACTAACTTAGTTAGGCAACAAACAATCTAGAAGTCTTACAGAAATTAAGATAATAAACTAAGCATGGTAGTTACGATAGCTATCACTTACTATGCACCTACTAAGTACCACGCTGTTTGGCAAGGTTATAGAGGTCACTCTTAATCAGCTTTTATTATTCTCTTTGTAAGAAAAGAATACTCAAGTTTCATGACAAAATAGAGCAACAGAAAATCCCCAAAGAAACAAACCTAAGGGATGGGGATGTCGCTCAACTGAGATTTGTCACTTACTACTTGAATGACTGAGGAATCTCAGAAACCTCTTACAGCTTCAATGTAAATTTTAAAAGGAAGATGTACTGATACAGCGCATTCTCTAGGTAACAAAGCACCTGGCACATGATACGCAGTCTTGGTACGAGAGAGCAGGACAGGCACCAATGTACTACTTCAGGCTCCCATTAAAGTCCGCTGGCATTGGTTACTAGAGCAAGCAGAACCTTTCTACTCAGATACACATGGTAACCTGATGGCTGCCTGCTGCACAGATAAAACACTCTTACCTGAGAAAGCGTACTTCCAACTTTCTAATCATCTTGTACCAGTTGCAAATAATTGTTATAATATGCGATGCTTTGTGGACAGGCTTGTTTTTAATTATGAGGTTTTTATTG
Organism: Acomys russatus; assembly: GCF_903995435.1. Classification (NCBI taxonomy): domain Eukaryota; kingdom Metazoa; phylum Chordata; class Mammalia; order Rodentia; family Muridae; genus Acomys; species Acomys russatus. The sequence goes on along the minus strand of NC_067138.1, from coordinate 95,238,752 downwards.
GGGAGGCAGGTTTCAGGGTAAGTCTGCCACCGGACTTGTCAGCACTTGTTGAAAGCCTCTATAGTGTGCCTCGTTTACATATGTGCATTTGGAAGCGCTGCTATTAAGCTCTGATGTTACACAGTCTTAGATTTGTGATCCAGTTTGTTCAGACATACATTGTCCCCCACAGCTCTATCCTTCCACTTGTCAAAGCTTCAGCCCTGTACAGGTGAGAAGCGAACAAGGGCAAAAGTGAACTGTTTTTAGGTAGGGTGGCAGCTAAAGGTGCTTGGGTAGGGGTGTGTGTGAGGGAACACAAACCACAGAAAACATTTCCCCACAGCCACTGTTGAGCATCTTTGCAGGGGGAGAACCTGCAGGAAAAATCTGTCTTCACATCCAAGTCAGCATGCAGTACTGATCCACAAACTTCCTGCAGAGGGGAAGAGAGACAACACAAGGATGGGAGCTCTTTAAAGAACAAAGCCACTCCCACAAGAAAATGAAAACTCAAGACGGCAGGGGCAGTGATGAAGCTACTTTAAGATGGTTCAGTATCCAAACCCTCGACAGCACCACTTGCATGCGCACCACGTGAACCCTTGACAGGACATGTGCAGAAACCTGCTGCAGACGACACGTAATCGGTGCAGGAGTCTACTCTCTGTCATTTCCTTCTCAGGTGATAACTATCATAGTTATTAAGAGTACAGGGGGAAGCTGGGCGTGGTGGCGCACGCCTTTAATCCCAGCACTCAGGAGGCAGAGGCAGGCGGATCGCTGTGAGTTCGAGGCCAGCCTGGTCTACAAAGTGAGTCCAGGATGGTCAAGGCTACACAGAGAAACCCTGTCTCGAAAAACCAAAAAAAAAAGAGTACAGGGGGAAACACAGCACGCAGCGAGAAGGAAAGAGAAAAGAAAGGAGAGACGAGAATGGGAGAAAAAGAAAAACAACTGTGGCCAGTGTCAGATGCAGTTACTAGAACTCTGTGTGCCTGGGGCCTGGGGTCTGGGGCCAGGGTTGGTCAGTTCAGCTCACTTCCACTGAAACCCTTCTGACAACAACTCTGTGGATTAGGATGATATCGTCAATAAAGTTGCCCTCTTCCCCAACAATTAAAAACCAGAACAAAACACTTCTGTCATTAAGCATCTATGGGTAATCGAAAGGGTTCTGAGAATGTCTCACTTGGGCCATTGCATCGTGGTTGGTCTCTCACAAGGCTATAGTCAAGGGGTCTCTTCTGAGGGCCAACTTAGGGCTGGATCTGCTTCCGAGCTAGAACCCAAGATCACCGGCAGGCTTCATTTCCTTGAGGGATGTTGAGCTCAAGGCCTATGAGCTGCTAGCTGCTGCCCAGAAACAGCCCTCCTGTCTGTGTCAGGTAAACCTTTCCCATGGCAGCTGGCTTCACCAAAGGCAGAAAATGTCTCTAGATAAGATGGAAATTACAATGGTTTTGTAAACTCATCAGGGGATCAGCTGCTCAAGTGGGATTACAGGAGGCCAAGGATGGGAAGGGCTGACAAGCTGGAGTAGCTATTGTGTGGAAATCTACTCTGGGTGCAATGGCTTGCTTATGTCTGTCTTTAAATTACTATAAGACTCAAAAGTTCTCTGGTCTAAGCACATAAAATTTTACTTTTAATTCTGACTTTTCCTTCCTTAGTGGAGCTGGTGGCACAATAGAAGCATCAGGTATAGAGAAAGAAAATGACCCGGGCAGTTCTGGTCATTAAGTAACCATAATATTTTGTCCAGGAACCTGATTTTCTCATTGGTGAAATCAGATAATTATGCCATGCCTGCTTACCTAAAAGATGTAAACAAGGAAGGTGAGGTAATTGGTATTTTCCAAAGCATAACATAATAGTGGAGGTTCCTGAGCCAGTCCTGGGTGATGCATGGAAGGCTGGGGTGGGGGAGAGCGCAGGGGGTGGGGGATGGGGTGACACAGCTTCCCAAGTGCTGGAATACAGGTGTCCACCACCATACCCAGCTTACAAGTAGAATTTGCTTAAGAAATATGGAGCACAATGGGAAAATATGAAATGCACAGCAAACCCATGGTCTTAGATGTGTTGCTTAAAGTGAAGAGAGGTTTAAGGGGTGAGTCACTACGAAAAAATGGTACTAGGAAAATAAAGTTAAGTTGGGCCTAGAGAGACGGTTCTGTGTTTGGGATCACCCGCTCCTCTTGTAGAGGATCCAAGTTCAGTTCCAAGCACCCATGTCAAGCCATTCACACCGACCTGTAATTCTAGAGGGATCCAATGTCCCTGGCTGATAGTCACCTGCATTCACATGCATGCCCACATATGCACGTGCATGCACACACACATACATATGCACATACACACATGCATATACACACACATGCATGCACACACACATATACACATATACACACACATGCACACACACATATACACACACATGCACACACATGCACACACACATACATAGACATACACACACATGCACGCACACAAACACACACACATACACACACATGCACATACACATAAACACATACACATATACACACATACACACACAAACACACACACATTTTTAAATAATAATTTTTAAAGCAATGAGAAGAAAATAACATAAATGGCCTGAGAATTTGGCAAACATGGTGGAGCAGTACACACTGACTGCATAAAATATTAAATAAAAAAGTAAAATAAAATAATAAATAAATAAATAAATAATTTTAAAAATACATTAATATAAGTGGTTACTTATTCATTGTGCTTCATGATAGTTAGTGCTTTAAGAAAGTAGCCGGACATGTTTTCTTACTACCAGAGCAACCCTAACAGCACCTGTTTGTTTAAAAAAATGAATACTTGAAGGCTAGAGAGATAGATGGCTCAGCAGTTAAGAACACCAACGGCTTTTCCTGAGTAACTGAGTTCAATTCCCAGCACGCACATGGCAGCTCCTAACTGTCTGTAACTACAGTTGCGGAAGATCTGCCACCATCACACAGACATGCAGGCAGGCAAAACACCAAGGCACACAAAAAATTACAATAAATAAATCCTTTAAAAATTCTCTAGCCTGGCATGGTGGCACACACCTGTAATCTCAGCGCTCAGGAAGGCAGAGGCAGGTAGATCGCTGTGAGTTCAAGGTCAGCCTGGTCAACAAAGTGAGTCCAGGACAGCCACGGCCACACAGAGAAACCCTGTCTCAAAACAACAACAAAATAGTCTCTCTAAAAACAAACTGATTATTTGATGAACTGAACAGATAGCTCTCAAATGAAGAAGGGCAAATAGCTATTAAATACATGAAAACTGCAATACTTTTAGCCATAAAAGAAATGCAATAAAAATTACATCGGTCCATTCTCACCATAGTCAGAATAAGTATCATTAAAAAACAAAAACAAAATCAACACTGTCTGTTCATCCAAAGGTCCTGAGTTCAATTCCCAGCAATCACATGGTGGGTCACAACAATCCACAATGAAATCTGGTGCCCTCTTCTGATGGACAGGCACACATGTGGGTAGAATAAATTTTTTTATTTTAAAAACAACAACAACAACAAATGCTGGCAAACAAGAAAAGCAAAATAAACAGTTTCTCCAAAAATTAAAAATAAGGCTATCCATATGATCTTGCTATATATTATTCGTGGGTATACACCCAAAGGCATCAGAGTCAGCTCACCATAACCTGCACACCCACATTTACTGTAGACAATCTCATCGACGGATGAGTAAAGGATTACTTGCTCTCCCTAGCTTACAGAGAGATAGGTTCATTGTGACTTCATCATTACTCTTTGTTCTTTGTCACCCACTGTCACCCGCCCACCTGCCATTGCATACTGTATACATCCCTCATGTGCTGCTCACTTTCTTCATTAACAGTCCCCCATCCTTCTGTTTTCATGTTGCATAGCATCCACTATCGTTTCCTGTTCCCCATGGCCACAGCCTCAGGCCTCTTTCCTACACACACACACACACACACACACACACACACACACACACACACACACACGTCCGAGCATCTCTGTGGTGTACTGACATAGAATTGTCCAGAAACATACACAAGAGCGGCATAGCTGGATCCTATGGGAGTCTTAACTTTACTTCTTCAGGGAGCCTGCACACATCGTTCCACAGTGCCACGCCTACCAGCACAGGGTAAGGCCTTCTGCTTCTTCACATCCTCTTCACTGGTTGTTGTATTCTTAACGAGAGCCATTCTGAATGGGATGACATAGGACCCCGTAGATAGAACCCAATATGGTGACTTTGTAATTCTAGGATTCACTCTATGCTAGGCCCCACCCACACTTCTAGAAAGATTCCCCACCCCAGATTATTTCTCAGATTCAGTGTAATTTAAATTGTGCCACTGTTTCTTACCTTAGAATTGTCTGAAATTAAGACAGTTGAAAAGTTCATCACAATCAGCAAGGCAAATTTGGTAAACACTCATTTTGAAATGAGGTCTCACCATGAAGGCTAGAATGGCCTAGAATTCACTGTGTAACCTGAGGCAAGCCTTCAGACAAAGCAATCCTCCTGTCTCAGTCTCCTAAATTCTGGGATTTCAACTGTGAACGATAGCTGACTAATATTTCTTTCATTGTTAATCTTCAAGTATTAATTTAAAAGCAATATTCCAAATGAAAAATCCTAAATTTGTTTCATATGCTTTTGCTAACTCTGGATTTTAATCGGTTTGACACTTTCGCTTTAGCTTTGTCGAGATTGAAAACCACATCAGAGGTTCTGAGATGAGAGGCTGCCAGGGTTAAAATCCTAAAACTGCTCTTGTCATAATGATGCTGAACCCTGGCTTACCATCCCCTGCTCGAAGCTTTCACTTCAACCACGTCTTGGTTTGTAATGACGTCTGGATTTCTCACTGTTAAATGATTACTTATCTACTCTGCAAATGGCAAAAGTCAAGAGAATTTAACACTGTCTTCATTTTGGTACCAAGTTCTAGTTGCTGACAGCTTTAATTCTGCCAAAGCTTTCTCAGATGTGCTGATTCGGCAACCAGCTTATGAAGTATTCAGATTATGGTTGTGTTATTCATTTATATAATACAAATATTTTAATGGCTTTATATGGTTGGATATAAATTTCTTACAAGCCAGTCTGCACCCATTTTATTGTAAGTATAACACATGGAGGGTGTTAAATCATATATAAACTTTTGCCGTTTTTTTACATTTTTTTAATTGGAGGGATGGGGAGTTATGAGCCATAGCACACCTATCGAGATTAAATGACAATTAAGTTCTGTCCTTCCATCATGTGGATCCAGAGATCAGACTTAGGTTGTGAGCACATACTCTTACCTACTGAGCCATCGCACAGGCCCAATAATCTTCAAGTGTGACTTTACAGAGCTGTGTTGTGATTAATTTTACCACAGAAACTACTATGCAGCTAGAGTGTTAAAGCCAAGGAACGGTGCTGTGTTTTGGCTTGCCTGCTGTTTTGTCGCTGGTGTGCTTTAGAGACTTAGAAGAGTGCCTGGGGTATAATGGGCATTCTATAAATGCTTGCTGATGAACAGGAAATGAAATGAATAAACCAACACAGACCTGTGCCCAAAAGAAAGGCTCCGCTGTAGTCCAACTACATATGCTTACTTTAAAGAATGAGCTTCCTGTGGGTCCCCTAACATGGGAGTAGGGGCTCTCTCTGACTCTGCCTCTTGCAGCTGGATCTCTTCCCCCTTGCTGAGCTGCCTTGCCAGGCCCCAGCGGGAAAGGATACACTTAGTCCTGCTGTGACTTGAGGTACCTAGTTGGGTTGATACCCCTTGGGAGCATTTCCTTCTCTGAAAAAAAAAAAAAAAAAAGAGGGGAGTGGGGGTTGGGCGTAGAGTGTATGAGGACAGGACTAGGAGGAGAGGAGGGAAGGGCTAGGATCGGGCTGTAAAAAGATTGAATTAACAAATAAATGGGGAGAAAAAGAATGAGCTTCACTGCTAAAATTAGGAAACAAGTTATTACATGTTTAAGAATGATAAACCCTGTATGTGTGCACACTGGAAAGAGCTCAGATCTGCCTAACACTGGCTCTGAGTGGAGCTGGGCTGTGTAAGAGGAATGATCTATATTCTAGGAGGGAATAGGTAGAGAATTCCTGATTTTACTAAGTAACTTCTTTGATTACATCTCTCTCTGCCAATACACTGTTTAAATATTGTCTTTCAAAGACAGTCATACTAAGGGGCATTTGGGATATTTATCCAATGTATGTCTTTTTTTTGGTTGTAGCAATCATTTTGAGGCATACATGCCCAAAAGCCTATGCTACTGAATTGCTAACAACCCCCTGGATCTTCACATAGATGAAATTATATATAATTATCACGAGTTAAGAACCAATTAAGTTTTGCAAATAAAGGCAAGGACCAAGACATACAGTGGCCATCCTCAAAACAAAATTGTTCCAACTCCTAGACTGGTTTTTCAGTATTATTTTCTATATGATTTCCTACTAAAAAGACCCAGGACTGCTCAGAAAAGCTGTTCATTATATGTACACAACATGAAACATGCAGGATAACACTAGGACACACTGTAATACCAGAAATTAAAGATTTTGAGCAAGACCACTGGGGTCATGCCAAAAGAATTCAGGAACCAACTTACAGGCACTACTGACCAAATACAGTGCTACAGATCAGCAAGAATTCTGCAGGGTTGAAGAACTGAAGATTGAAGCACACTGTTTAAATCTATAGCAATAATCTTGAAATCATTAATCATTTTTTAGAATATGCTAGAGATAACTAACTCACCATGAAAACTTACAATGAAATTTTTGAGTTTTTCTTTTTTCTTGAGACAGGGTTTCTCTATGTATCCTTGACTGTCCTGGACTCACTCTGTAGACCAGGCTGGCCTCAAACTCACAGCAATCCGCCTGCCTCTGCCTCCCGAGTGCTGGGATTAAAGACGTGCGCCACCACCACCCAGCGAAAATTTACAAATGAAATTTAAAAACACTTAGTGCTTGTCTTGACTTTCTTATGTGTAGGTGACCAAGTAGCAATGAAGAGCAGGTCCTCTGTGGAGCTAGTCCCTCTAGAAAGCAAAGGCAGTAAAGTCAAGACACCACTCTCCCCCAGCCCCCTACATATATGACACATAACAAAGAAATTGGTGACGGTGATACATGCCTACAATCCCAGCACTTAGGAGACTGAGACAGGGAGGTCAAGCATTTAAGAGCAGCAAGAGATTTACAGCAAGGCCAGACTAAGCAACTTTGTGAGACTCCTGTCTCAAAAGTCTAGGACAGGAAGGGGAGGGACAGCGGGAGCAAAGAAGAAAATGGTTAAATAAAAGATACAAAATGAGGGGCTGGAGGGATGGCTGCTCTTCCAGAGGTCTTGAGTTCAGTTGCTAGCAAGCACACGGTGGCTCACAACCATCTGTAATGATGTCTGATTCCCTCTTCGGGTGTGCATGAAAACAGAGTGCCCATACACATAAAAATACATAAATGAATAAATAAATAAATAAGTCTTTTTTAAAAGGCACAAAAATGGGGTGTGATGCGAACCCTGGAATAATAATTACCAACTAATGAAATAGAAAAAAAAAAAACCAAGACTATTAAAAAGGAGGTGGGTTGTATATAATTTGAAAAAAGCCCCAGAAATGACTGTATCCCCTTCTCTTCTGTCTCAGAAACACTGTACTAGAACACACAAATGACACTGTTATATCTTCATCCTCTTGGCCACTTACCTAATTCTATGTACACCTTTATGGGTCCATACCTAGCGTCACTAGCATAAATATCTCCTATGATGTGCGTAATATGCAATACTAGAACTGATTTTACACACTCCCTCCTCCCAATTTCACCTATCATTTAGTTTTTCATTTAGTTTGTCTTTATCCTCACTTAATAATGAGTGTTGCACTTGACTGAGATGCGGCTAAAACACTTCTGTGTTCCCACCCTCTTCGTCCGTCCCTGCGTCTGAGTCACAAACTATCAGGCTGTGCTTCATCCCGGGATCAGCTGGGCTCCAGGGACAAATAAAAGGCTCAATGATCTCACTCTATTGTCCAAGACAAATGTATTACCATATCCGTGTCACATGTGGAATACCATCGTTTGCGGCTATTAAGGGTTGCTATGGTGTGAGACACCTGGAAAAAAAAAGCAGTGTAGAAAGTCATTGATTACCATTTTATTGTTTCTTTCCTGTTGAGACTACCAAGCTGCTGCTATTCTCTACTTAGTGGAAAGGGCAGAGGCTCTGAAGCCACACAGGAAAGATCCCACCTCCAATGACTAGATAATATACAAGTTAACTGCTTTTTTGAGTATTTTGTCTTATCTATAAAATTATAATACCAGTGTATGTTGCATAGGAGCTTTATTGAGGTAGAATGTAATAATATTTGTAAGGTACTTCGAGCAGGAAATAGAATGTTTGTTTTCCTTCTTTCAAATATAGTGAATATGATTGTTTATAGAGATAATATTAAATAGCACAATATCTGGAAAACAAGTTGAGCAGGTTAGTTTTTGTGGGGAAAGCCCATTGAATTTCCTTCTGGGGTGTTTCCTGCTATTTTGTTTGTGATCTTTTAAAGCAAGGCCTCACCCTGTAGTGCAGGCTGGCCTCAAACTTGCCACAATCCTCCTGCCACGGCTTCCAGGATGCTGGGATTACAGGTGGTGGTGGGCAGAGGACAACATTAAACCATCAAGGTTGGTATCCCTAGAATTCTGACTGCTGAAATAGCAAGGACCACCCAGACCGGCAGGGCAGGTTGTCGCTGTCCTTGGTGCTAGTGACTGCGTCCGCGCGCTTGGCGAGCGGTGCCCCTACCCCAAATGCTTTGAGTAAAGCTCCCAGTTCTTCTTCGTGGAAAGTTTTCCGTCATTCTGCTCATTGGCTTTTCTCTGTCTTACTGTAATTTTCTTGTGTTTCCTTCAAAGGAAAACAATTCTGCATTTTATTATTCATAAAAGTTTTTACTGGTAAAAAAAATCCTAGATTGAATCTATTTGCTTCACACCCATTAATATCAACCTGCTGGTTTAGTACTTCCTCTTGCTAGCAAAACGCCAGTGTTATTCATTTCAGAAGCTCTGATTTCCCACTGGCCACCTTCCTTCCTCCCTCTCCCATTCTACCTGTGCACAACTATGACAGCAAATCCATTTGGGACTGAGTCCCGGGGGGAAATATAAACCGTTTATAAACACAGCAGACTTCTATTCCTCTGCTGGACTAAGAGTGGAGTAGCCACCAACAAATAGTTCTAAATGGTAAATCTGACAAAAGGGTAGCAGAAGATGTGTTCTAAAGTCTTTGGTTTTTGAAAAGAAAACACTCTCCCTCCCTTTAAGATCGTCTTCATAGGCACTCTTAACCTATGTTGTAAATAAGAACTGCCCAGCCGGTCTCATGCAGCATCTCCCCAGAGCTGTTTGACAACAGGCATACAACTTGTGGCTCTCTTCCTATTTCACTGTAGCATCAGTTGTAACATTTAAATTTTTAAAGCAATATGTTTATTCAATCCCCCCTAGGAAGATTAGGGAGAAATGTATCTTTACATCTTCAGAGGACAGTTTAATGACAGGTTCAGCCTGTTTAATGACAGGCCCAGCACCACACCCGAGTTTTATTGTTTCATTATCCCTGCATAAATGCACTTTATTACACATGATAACTAAAAATCAGATGCTTGCTGAGGTGGGTTAAAACCGGTAAGAGGGCAAACTAAGATATACAGTGTACACGTGGAATCTAGACCTCAGAGATTTTGGATGGAGTCCTGGCTAATTACAACTGTCTTTGAACTTCTGTAATCCAAGGACCCGCCTGTCTCAGCCTCCCAAGTAGCTGAGTACAAGCACACGTCCAGGAAGCCTTAAATTCTTATGATCTGCTTTTGTGTGTGTGTGACGTTACTCTGTCTCTAAAACGTTTTTTTAAACTTCGGAATTACAACCACAGCTCAAAGAAAAAAAATTAAAGACATACAAAACAGGATTGTTGGGATGTTTTAGTGTTTTTTTTTTTTTCTGGCTGACTAAATAGCAAGACATAGCCAAAAGAAAATTGCTCGGTCTGGTGTGAAACTCGTTAAATTCAAGTACTGCCTAGAGATGAGCTAGCCTCGCGTGACAGGTGTTGTCACTTTCAGATATCTTCCGAAACGGAGTTTTGTGTTTTTTGGTTGTTTGTTTTTTTTTTTTTAACTCCCTGAAGGTTTTTTTTCGGCCACTCAATCGCAAGAGATTAATGTCTCCGCCTACAGTGTGCAGAGGCTCAACTCAGAGGCTCAACTCATTCAAAAATAGCCAACCCGCTGCGTTTCGTTCCAGACTCCGAGCTCAACGTTTTGCGCATGCGTCTGAGAGCTTCCGACGCTAGGTCACACCCTTGCCCAGTCGTCTCTTGACGTCACCGTGTGTGGGCGGGGTTAGCTGAGCGGGCGTGGTATGAGGGGGCGGGGCCGGCGGCGGGCGGAACGCCGCTGCTCCTTGCCCGCGGGCTCCCCCCACTCGGCCGAGTCTGCAGACCGCTCGCGGTGCGCTTCGCGGGCGCCGGCGCCTGAGCCCGCGCGTTCCCGAGAGGAGCACTGACGCTGCCGGAGAGAGGGGCCGCTCAGAGACGAGGCTGCGGCAGTCTCACGGCCAGCGGAGCACCATCCCTGACGCGGACGGGGACGAGGGCATGCTGGGCGGCGGCAGTGACGCGGGCCTGGCCACCGCCGCGGCGCGGGGACAGGTGGAGACGGTGCGGCAGCTCCTGGAAGCCGGCGCGGATCCCAACGCCGTCAACCGCTTCGGGAGGCGCCCGATCCAGGTAGCGGGGGCGCCCCGGGTCTCGCCGGCAGGGGGCGCACGAGCGCGGTGCCCTCCGCGGCTGCGAGTTGGGACCGGGCACCTCCTGGGCCGCCCGCTGGTGCTGGACTTGTACGGCCCGACCGGAGGCAGGTTTTGAAAGAGAAAAAAAATCCTGAAAAAGAAAAATGATCGAAAACCTCCTCTGCACTAGATTGGCTTTTTCTTCGTTTTGCGATGCTGGGTCTGGAACCCAGCCTCCCACCCCTGCCCCTCCCCCCGCCCCATGCTGGGCATGTGCGCCACCCCTGAGCGCTGTCCCCAGCCTCCGGATCTTGGTAACGGTGGGAAAGGAAAGGGCAGATAGAGAGGACGACACGGTAATTATTACCAGTTACACGGCCTGGATTCAGGGAATTCCACAAAATTGTAGTGCTTGGAGGGAGAGAGTTCACTGTGAATTTGTAAACAACGGTATGAATCTTTTTTCTTCTCATAAACGTAATCGTAATCGTATTTACAGGACTAAGGTTTCCCAAACGCAGCACTTAATTTCTTGTATGCGGACGTTAGCAGTGTAGTCTTCCACTATTTAATTAAAACAGACAAAGCACTCCCAAGAGACCGGTTGAGTCCTTTCAGAACGACACAGGGATTCCCTAAACGTTCTCTTATTGAGATACATTTGTTCATTGTTTACTAATCCTGCTTTAGTTAGTATTGACTTTATTTCTTGAAGATCTAACACAATGGTTCTGTGCTCTTCTGTTGATTATTATAGTTGCCTTTTTTACTCACCTCACCGTCCCTCTCTGGGACTAAGGAAATGAGGACGCTTGTTAATAGTATAGATTCTGGGGAAAATAAGTATTCATTACCCTTGAATTTTTAGGAAAAAAAGAGATGTTTAACAAAAGAATATTTTAAAGCAACAAAAACATTGTAAAGTGAATGTAAAGATATTATAAGAACAGATTTTCTTACTTACTATTTTATGTTCTTTACTGAGAACATTTAAATCTTTTGGGGACTGTAAAAGTAGCCTTTTCCTCTCTAAGAGAAAGAGATTGTTGTGTTTCTTGAAGAAAGAAGGAATGTTTCTAATGTTCATGTGATTAAAAACACGATACACAAGCAGCTGCTATGGGGTTACATCTCCAAAACATCAGGGGTTTTTTCTCAATTATGCATCTTTGTGATTTGATTGGTACCAGCCACGCTTTTTAGACAGTCTTTTTATATAGAAAAATACTACTTAACAGTACATGTTTTGTACACATTTATAGAATGTTAATTTCATGGTACAGTGTATTTTCACTGTATATCTAATCTTCCCACTGTATATCATAGTAGGTTAAAAATGCTATAAGATGCTAACCATTTACAACAAATCATTTATTTTCATAATGTTACATAAGCTTGGACTATGACAGGGTTCCTCCAATCTCCACTTCTAGCTCAGATGATCAGAATACAGTCAGTTTGTGAGGATAGACAGACATGGCATTGAAGGAGCAAAACCTTTTTTTAACTGACTTGTTTATTGTTTTTACCTCTAAGGCATTGCTCTAACTATAATAATAATAATAATAATAACAACAACAACCAGTGGACTATGTAGTTTATGTGATGTCTTAGTTTGCTTTCTGTGCTTGCTGTGATAAACACCATGACCGAAAGGAACTTGGAGAGAAAGGGTTTATTTAGCTCACACTTAAATGCCACCATGCATTAACAATGGAACTGGGGGCTGGAACTGAATCAGACACCATTATTACTGGCTTGCTTCTCAGGTTCAAGTTCCACCGCCTTTCTTACACCTTCCAGGGCCACCTGAGGGGCGCAGCACACCCAGGCTGCACTGGGCCCTCCAACATTTATCTTTAATCAAGAAAATGCCCCACATACAGGCTTGCCTACAGGCCAGTCTGATGGAGGCTTTTCTCCTCCTCCCAGATGACTAGCTGTGTCAAGTTGAGACACTAACCAGCATGTCTGGTTGGTTAGACCTACCTAGAGGGACAGAGGAAATCAACATAAAGCTTTACAGAGCCTGATTTCTGGTGTCCTGCCTGCAATATTGGCACAAACCTTGTGGGAGCAACCAACCAATATCTGATTTGACTACAGGCCCATTCCATAAGATAGAACCAATAACTGACAGTGCTTGAATTTGGCCAAGAACTAGAGAGTAAACAGCCTAGGGACCTGGGGTAAAACCAAATAAATAAAGTAGTAATACGAATATCATCATTCGGCTGTGCTTAGAGGGCAGTGCCTTGCTCAGCCTCCTCCTGCAGCAGATGGAAATGATACAGACACTCACAGCCACACAAAACGCAGAGTGAGAGGCCTGGGAACACTGGACCTTAAGTGGGTGTCTCCATCACACCCCTGCCCTGGGGCTTAGGGAACCCTGCAGAAGAGATGGCAGAAAGAGTGTAAGAGCTAGAAGGGATGAAGAACAAAAGAACAAAGTGCTCTCAGTGAGCTCAGCAAAGCTCCTGTGCCCTCACCGAGACTGGGGACATGCAGGGATCTGCACCTGGCCCTCTGTGTGTGTACGTCATGGCTCCCAGTTCCTTCCTATGAACTCCTGAGCGGCTGAACGCGCGGGTCTCAGCCTTCTGCCTTGTGCTCTTCCCCTTCTCTTTGCTTTATTCCATTCCAATGTATTAGTTTGTGTTTTTATCTTATTTTATTTTATGTTACTATCCCTTAGAAGCCTGATCTTTTTCTAACAGTCAGAAAGGAAATCAGTCCAGATGGGAGGGGAGGTGAGGAGGAGCAATGAGGAGCAGAGGGATAATTAGGATAAACTACGTGAGGGAAATGGTCGATTTTCAAGAAAAGGGGAGGGGCATTAAAGAAAACTAATTAAAAGCCCAGTTCAAACTGAGCTAACCAGATCACTTAGCAAAATACAACCCCGTTATCCAACGGTCCATATAAGAAATAAGCCATTTCTTTGCCCTTTCTCGTTGCTTCTGCTGTAGAGAATAAAATGGAATCTATTTTGAGTTCAGCCTAGGATATAATTGGTGGGAGTGGATTGAGTAAACAAATGAGAAACCAGACACCTGATGCTTGCAAGCTCCTTAGCTGGGAACTTCAGTTTGGTAACGGACTTCTATGAAATGGCAAGGCGTGCCGCACCAACTGATACCCAGCCTCACTCTGAGCTCTCTCCCTTTCCCCCTCAGGTCATGATGATGGGCAGTGCCCAAGTGGCAGAGCTGCTGCTGCTCCACGGAGCGGAACCCAACTGCGCCGACCCAGCCACCCTCACCAGACCTGTGCACGACGCGGCTCGGGAGGGCTTCCTGGACACGCTTGTAGTGCTCCACAGGGCAGGGGCGCGGCTGGACGTGTGTGACGCCTGGGGCCGCCTGCCGGTGGACTTGGCAGAAGAGCAGGGCCACCGTGATATTGCGAGGTATCTGCACGCTGCCACCGGAGACTGATGGCAAGTTACCTCAGCCTCCTCAAGGACTTTTTCCTCCCCAGTCCCATCTAGGATGAGTGCAAGCAGGAAGAAGATCTGCGCACAGCCAGCAGGCCTTCCAGAACTCTGAACTCTACCCAGGAAGGCAAAGCCAATCAGAAATAACTTCCTAAGTGTTTTCTGCGGCTGGATCGGGCACTCCAGCCTCACTCTGCATCCAAAGGGCTCACCAAGCAGATTTAGTATTGTGTGAAGTTCTGGGGGCCCTTTATCTTTCAGGTGTAAAATAGCAAGGGAGATCTTGAATCTCTGCCAGAAGATGCTGCTGTGGGGATTGGGGGAAGTGGCGATTGATTGCCGATTGGGTGGAAGCAGTCAGTACCGCCCCCTGTGAACTTCCAACGCGAGTGATCCACAGGCGAGAGGGAAAACTTGGAGACTAAGTGAGAAGCACTGACGCGGCTTTGTGCACTGTGTCATGCGTGGTGATCCACTTGCACAGTAGCATTTTAGAGAAACTGAGCTCCGCCAAGAAAATAGTGGAAGATGAAGACACTAGATCTCTCTAAACCCTGTGAACTGCGGTTGCCTTCATGAGTTGTGTGTCCTGACAGACTCAACATGCCCAAAGCCCAATGTAGCCATTTGCTGGATGTAACATAGTTTAAGAAGCCCTTTAGGCTTTTCCTACATTTAGGTTGTTCTTTAGTAACAGTGTACTTAACAAGGAAAACTTTTAACAGTGTAACTTCTGGTCCGCCCCAGAGGTGAGACTGAAGTGCAACTTGCTTTTATTGTTTGCTTGTTGGTTTTGTTGTTGCTGGTGGTGGTGGTGGTGGTGGTGGTTGGTTGGTTGGTTTTGGTTTGTTGGTTTTTGTTTTTGTTTCCCCTTCTTTCCTTCCTTTTCAAGGCAGTGCTTTCCTCTGTGGCTCAAGCTAACATCAGGGTACTGGCCTTGTAGCATGCACCCCTCCTAAGCACAGCTTCTCATGAAACTATGACACTCCTAGTGGCAATGTGCACCCTGCTTTTACCCTTATCCCGCGTTCCTCTGTTCGCTGTCCCTGTATAGTTTCTCAAGGGAACTTGTCCAGGTGTCCTGCTAAATGATAGCTGAGTTTATCCTGTCAGTTTCCTTGGGCTACTTCCCAAAGGTTACTGAAAAGGATGCTGAGTGTGAACTTACTGAAATTTAACAACTCGTGGGCTGCCTTGCTGTCTACTGAACAAATTGTGGATGTGCTCTGGGGCTTCCAGTGTGGCTTGGCGCATTACAGCACTGAAACAAATGATACATCTGTTTAATAAACAGCATGGATGACTCCAAGATGTGGAAAATGTGACATTAAAATATGTTTCCAGGTTGAAGAGATGGCTCAGAGAACATGAGATAAGTTCCAAGCACTCACAGCAGGTGGCTCACAACCACCACCTGTAACTCCAGCTCCCGTACAGCTGCCTCCACAGGAACCTGCACTCATGTGATACAACACACACCCCCCATTTCTTTCTTCTTTCTTTCTTTAAGCTAAAATAAATCTGGGGCCAGCAGAGAGCTCTCTGTGGTTAA
The DNA here is from genome assembly GCF_903995435.1 of Acomys russatus. NCBI lineage: Eukaryota > Metazoa > Chordata > Mammalia > Rodentia > Muridae > Acomys > Acomys russatus. Next base: position 95,222,932 of record NC_067138.1, on the reverse strand, counting down.
GAGCCTTTGCTGTTCTTCAGAGTGCAGTTCCCAGAAACCATATCAGGTCCAGGATAATATGACCTCTGCAGGCACCAATGCATGGCATACACTCACATTTTCACACAATGTTTTAAAGTGTTATTGTATTTCCCTGGGTTTACCACTAACTCTCAAATGTTAAAAGATTCAAAAGTGCTCACTGCTTGTCCTTTGAGATATACTCTGATAATGATTTCAGTAATTTATTTTTTAAATCTACTTATAGTAAAACATAAGGTTTATATTTTATGTTTCTAGGTGTGGAGTGTGGTGAATAGTCATCTAGACTAGCAAAGAGGAACTAGATAGGAGCCTGGAGAGTTAGAGAAGCAAGAAGGGATGCCTCTGAACTAAACACACAAAACTTCCCAACCAGTTCTTTCTTTCCCAAAATAATATATATTACCAAAGAAGATGAGTTAAGAAATAGACCATATCTTCTTGGGAAGGGCAACATGTTTATTTATACAATTTACATGGGACACTGGGCATACTTTAAAACACATTTGTTCCCTCAACACTTAACCCTTCCCTGTTGTGTAAGTCAGTTTGGCCCCCAAATGTGGGTCTCTTAAAGTTTATAAATACTGGAACTTTGGCTTGTGGAACAGGAGATTGGCAAGTCTGGTATCCAAGGGCCAACCTACTACTGTGGGTTTCTTATGGCAAAGGAATCATGTTGAGACAGACAGAGGTGGGGGGGGGTGACGGAAGAGAGAGTGGGGGGAGGGAGGGAGGGAGAGAAGGAGAGAGACTCTCAAGCAGTTTGGCAACTCCCATTGGCAACTTCTGAGGGTGGAGCCAGCTCACTTGCGCTAAGCACCTGTTCTAGTCTCATTCTGTTGCTGTGACAAACACTAACCAAAAGCAACTTGGGTAAGGAAAGGGTTTATTTGACTTACACGTAGTTCATTATCAAGGGAAGCTAAACCAGGAACTTGGGGCAGGAAGTAAAGCAGAGACCTCAGAGGAAGGCCGCTTACTAGCTTGTGCCTCCAGGCTTGCTTCACGTGCCTTCTCGTATAAACCAGGAATGCCACACTTGTGATAGCACCATCCACAGTGGGCTCAGCCCTCCCACATGAACCTAATCAAGAAAATGTTCCACAGATTTGCACAGGCCTCTCTGATGGGGGCGACTCCTCAGCTGAAGTGTCTTTTTCCCAGGTGACTCTAATTTACACTGGGGGGGGGGGTGTCACAAGAACCACCCAGCACAGTACCTCCCATGAATTTTCACCACTCAGCCACTCAGCACTCCACCAGTGGGGGCAAAGTTGCCAACACATGCTTGCGGGGAGTTAATTTACACTAACCGGCCACATCCCACCCCCCAACTCTTTGCATATGGCTTTATTTCAATGTCTTTGTTATGGATTTAGTCATCCTTTAAGTGTGCTACTGAGCTCAGCTTAAGGTACAAGTCCGCAGGGAAATCTCTCCAGAGCTGCTGACTTACTGTTGACTGGATGAAGCCCTGCTTCAACCCGTACTTTACCAATAACTACTGAACAAATAACCTAAGTAGAACTTTCATTTCATCTTGGCCGAGTCACCCCTCTACGATGATGTACAGGACCATGTAGCCTAGAGTTAAAACAAGTAACTGTGGCTGATCTTCTGGCTCCTGTGATACTGAGTTCACCCTGATGGCCAAACTATCTTACTGATTTCTATAGCCCTGTGAATCATGCAGCATCTGAGATGTACTTGGCCCAATGCACGGAAAGATAACTGTAAATAATTATTATCCGGGGGAGGTGCACTCATGAATGCAAATATCAATGCCTATTCATAGAAAATAAAGTTTCGGGGAATAATAAGGTCCTACATGTGTACAAGATACTCCACCTTTCCCCTTGCTGTTTGTATTGTAAGTGACTATGTCATACTCACCTGCATTTGTAGAGTGCACACTAAGTGTTAGGATTCCTGAACAAGTGGGGCATGGCTGAATCAAGCCAGTTAGCTCAGTCATCATCTCAAGCAACATTAGGCAAAGTGATATGTCAGAAAGCCGACAAGTCCCGAGTCCCAATTCCTCCCATGGATGCAGACCCTGAAACTCACTGAGGCTGCTATTTAAGTGGCAGTCACAGAGGCACAGGGATGGGAGTCACGTCACAAAACGTCAGAGCAAAAAAACAAAAGTTTGTGTCTTGTAAGAGTGTGCAGATTGCAGATTTTAAGTGTTGCTGTAACAGAAAACTCCAGGTGTTCCTGCCACAATGACTGCAGTTTTGTTTCCACTGCACCGTCCTGTCTTCCAGATCACCAATGCTACATGGGCAAACGGGTATTTTTCTAAAGTGCAGAAATGCACGATCTCCTTTTTACCTTCTGGGGGTGGCCCTTCTCATATAAAATCTTGGGTGTATAAACACTGAACTAAACATGCTTTTTACTCCCCCAAAGAAACTCAAAAGCTTCACATTATCAGAGCAAAGCTTTAATCTTATATTCTTATTCCTCCTGCAGCCTGCTGCGAGAGACCCTCCTCCCTCTCCACCTCCACTCCCTGCGGACTCCACCTCTTAGAGAAGACCCAGAGTCCCCTTTAACTCTTTCTGGCGGAGCCTCTCCCGTCACCCCCCTTCACTCCTAGCCCACGCCCATTCTTTTGTGTCAGCCACTGAGCTACTCAAACACTTCCTACCAGGGGCTCCCAGGGGCTACTCTGAGCTGAGACACAGGTAGGCAGTTTTCACCATCTTCCCCATCCTCAATCCCCTCTCCATAATTAGTCTTAACTCCAGAAGCAGCCTGCCTGTGGCAGCCCCTCCTCCCCGCCCCATCCTTTGGTACATCCTAGCTTTTTCTGCCCCTCTCAGCCTTTCCTGCTAGCTGGTCTCTATTCCTTTGAGTCACTCATCCACCCATAGAAACACACTGCCAGGAAACCCCACAGCCACCATCCTTGTCTAAGATCCTAGCCAAAGAAGGGATCACTCACCGGACAAAGATGAGACAGATTTCTATACCAATAGACACCCATCAAAGATCATAACTCCGGATGTCTGCATCCAAGCACAAACATGAACATCCAAGACAGTATGCCTCCTCCAGAAGCCAGAGGCCTTTGCACTAGGCCCTGAGAAATACAGTTTAGCTGAAGGACAAGATAGGCGCCTATGCAAAGGCAATTATGAGTACATTCAAAGACCTTAAACTGAGTATGAATAAATGTCTTAATGAAGACTGTCAAAACACAAATAGTTGAATGAAGTAGTGAAAACATTTCAAGATATGAAAACAGAAATGGAATCACTAAAGAAAATCCAGATTGAAACAGCAAAGTTGGGATGTGAAACGAAAATCTCAGAGAGAGAATCTTTGTAAGGTGAGGAGTAAATAACCACTTACTCCATGAAATAGAGCCCATAACCTGACACTGCTAAAGTGACCACGAACCTAAAACTAGAATAAGTCAGAACCTAGTAAAAACCTACTACTATTATTCTGCTAAAGAAAAAATAGCATGACTCCTAGTGACATATTGCTGTACCTACGTTCAGTGCCTCACTAAGCCCACATCAGGGAAGCTGCTTCTTGCTGGAGATGGGAACTAACACAGAGACCCACAACTGAACAGTGTGCAGAGAATGAGAGACCTAAACGGGATGTCTTTACCAAACCTCTCACTCTAGAGCATGGAAGAGGATGCTGAAAGATGGTAAGAGCCAGAGGGAACGGATGACAAGGAAACTGTCTTCCAGACACAACAGGACTGACACACCTAAGAACTCACAGAGACTGGGAAGCAGCAGGCATGAGTTCAAGCACTAAAAGAGTGAAATGGGCAGTGGGTCCCACCCCTAACCGTGAAGCTATCTGCAATTGATACCCACAGGCAAAGGCAAAATAGAGTCTCACTAGGTAAAGCAACCACACCTCCAGGGCAGGCTCCATGCCCAGGAGTAGCTGGCCAACACAACACAAACTCAATGGTATTTTCCAGAGACTGTTGCCTTGTGCTTTGTTTGCCATTTTGTTTGTTTGTTTGTTTCATTAGTCTTTTGCTTGTTTGCTTTGATTTTTGTTTTTTGTGGTTGGGGGGGTTGTTTGTGCTTTTGTTATTTGGTCATTTTTGTTGTTGTTTATGAGAAAGAAACATAAAAGTGGGTAGGTAGGAAAGTGGGGAGGCTCTAGGAGAAATTAGGAGAGGGGGAAATACCCGATCAAAATATATTATAAGAAAAAGCCTTTTGAATAGAGCTTACAGAGCACTCAGTTTCATACTGGGTTGTAAGAATGGGAAAATTTTCTAATTATCAAATAAGCAATAGTAGCCAAAATAGAATTTTTCAGGCTCTATTGATTTATAATAGCTTCAAAGAAAAATCACACAAATGATAATATAAATCTCCTATTTGAGTTATAAAATCCCTTAGCTTCTCCTTTTGGTCCAAAATATTTGAGTTTGCTAGTTTGAGAAGACTGACTCTTGAAAACTGATCACCTCTTAAATACAAATATCTGACAACTATTATTTCATTCCCAATGTAAAGAAAGATAGGATCATTCTCAGTGACAACTTGATATTAATGGAAAATAATTTTTTAAAAAAATATGAACTCCACAGTGTTGAGTACATTGTTTTATTAGGGTTTTTTTTTTTTTTTTTTGTATAAAGCAAAATCAAACATTATTGGACAACAATTAAACCTGGTTATACTGAAATGGTGTCTTATGAAAAAAAAAAATAGGCTCAAGGGCACCTGCCACACAGGTTTGGATGGTGTGTTTGTTAGCAGTACTTGGAGCTGTCATGTCCATCAGGATGTAGTCCGGTTAAATTCAGTCAAAAAATCCATGCAAACAAAGGCAGCTAACTGCCATCTCAAGCCCTTTTCCTCATTCCATTATAAAATTACAGAAGAGTAAATAAACCTAGTAACTTCCGTATCTCAGTCAGAACTCTCACATCCTCTCTACTTGCTACCCTTCATTCCAGGATGATATGAAAGACAGACAGGCTTCTAATTTCAACAACTTACTCACTTTGTCGTCATGTTTCCCCCTTTGTCTAAGAAGATGTTGGAGATAAGCAGATAAATTATAATAAAAACTTGCTATCCTCTAATGAATATGATTACTTATTTAGGAACTGAGAAATGAAACATATTCAAAAGAGAGGCCAAGATTCATAAAATCTCAAACACTGTTGGGGGAGCATTACGTAAGAATGTTTTTAGATATTTTACCTCCTTATATATCAAACAATACACTGGCCGGGACTACCTGTTTATCTTAGGCTGCACAACAGTTATTCAATATATAAATAATTTTTAATACATTCTTTCTATTATCCTTCATAGGAAATATTAAAAACATTCTGTATATATTTATATGATAGCTAATAGGGACTTTAACTGCCTTTATAACTACTCCTTGAATACTTTTTTTAAACAAAAGATTGGCTACATAATTCCTTTTATAGTCTACCGGACGCTGGTAACTTCTATGGCAGGTTATAAGCCTCACCATGGCCAAAGCTTTGTCACTCTAAAAAAGACAAAGACGTAGAATTAAATATCCACAAAAGTTACAGGACACATCTGAGGCAGCCTTGAGTATGTCAGAAGCCAGGGTCCCCAAATGAAGAAGGTCTGCTCCCCTTTGCATGTGAACACCCAGCCACAACCATATTCTGATTTTCTGGATACATTCTCATTATTAGTGTAACCTTTTATTAATTTATTTATGCATTCGCTTTACATCCTGGTTGTAGCCCCCTCACTTCTCTCCTCCCAGCCCCAGCCCCTCCCTATTCCCCCTATTAGCATAACTATTGGTTAATTTATGAAAACCCAAGTTGGTGTAACTTGGTATCATTTCAGCATTCAGTTATTACTATTGATGTCTGGATGAACAGATATTTTCATATATTTTAAAAATAAGCTAATTTGAAACAGTAGCAGTTGGAACTCAAGTTTCAACACATCCTCCCATTCTATTTGTAATCCCTGCACAGAGAGAGGGAAGGAAGAGAAGACAAGCTAGGCATTGCTTCACATTATTATTTTACCCTCTGGCTGGTAAGTCACACAGCTCCGATAAACCTCAATTTCTTATATATATATAAATATGGCAACTATATTAGGTTCTTTCTACACTCCTATCATCATTAAAGTTCTACACCTTTTTAATCTCTGCATAGCTGATATGATGGATGGATGGATGGAAGGATGGAAAGGGAGAGGGAGGGAGGAAGGGAGGGAGGGAGAGAGAGGGGGGAGATCTGTAGTTTTGTGTGTATTTATTCTATAGCTCTAGGAGAGGAAAATACTTTATAATATTACATATCAGTTCATTGAGAATTCTACCTCTGAACCACGCATGTGCTGCTCTGGTTCGCTAAAAAAATAAACAGACAAGTCAGATGAAAGCTGGTATAACAGCAAGACTTGGCTTAGTTTTTAAAGTCTTTCTCAATTCCTCTTCATTGGAATTTTCCTGTTGCTTTTTCTATTTTCTCATTCTTCTCAGACCTAGTTTCTTATAGTAAATTAGGCAGGCAAGTGCAATATGGAAAACACTGTGGGAGTTAGCTATTCTAAATTAATGTAAGTACACTGAAAATGCGGTTTTTGTGTGCTCATATGACGAGGCTTTCTGCTCTCTTTGTGTAAGAGTTTAGATGAAGAGAAAAATGGAAGTTGGAACAGATTCCAAGTTGCTATCTGTTCACAGACCTGTCTCCTTGCTGTGCCTGAAAACCGTGCCTCCCTGGGTTTACGTTCTCTTCTGTGCTGGGTAAGGCATACTGAGCTGCACACAGCAAACCAGGGCCAAGGCAACACCTTAGCTGGACTTGCAATAGCTGTCCGTGGTCTCCCAATCAGAGGTTAATGTGGAAGGCTTAGATGTCATACTGTTAAATTTGTTGTTTTTTTTAAATCTAAGTAAACTGTAAATAATTTCACTGTATGTTGTCACATATTTAATAGTATGCTTAGAAGACATAATACAAAAACGTTACACAGTAACAATACAGTACTCTAACAAACACAGAGACAGGTCAGTAAGTTGCTGAGATGGTGTGTATGTGGTGGCTTCTTGCTGCATCTAGGGATCTGGGATGCTTTTTCCCTTTTCCTCCCTCACAAAAGTGTTCCTCACTGTTTCCCCTGAGAACCTACCACCTGAAGTCAGAAGCTACCCCATGCCTGAAAACCATCTGGTCATCCTCTCCCACATCTCTGGTCATCCACTGAGACTGAGTTACCACAACAAGCCTACTCCAGGATTTGCAAGTGGCTTTAGGTATGCTTAAATCTTAAACAGAAAGAATGAAATGTTGTCTTCTTTCTGGGAAAAAAATTAAATGGCACTCCATTCAAACTCCAAGTATTTATTATATCTATACCATGATGGTATTGGCCGCATTAGTTACTGGAAGGCAACAAGTTTAAACACCTGTTCCTGTAAAAACAGAACTGGGCCTCAATCTTGGCTCAGAAAACACTGGGAAAAAAATCATAATTGCTAATCAGCTCCATGTTTACTGAATGGTAATTAATCTGTGGTGGTGATTACTATACTTGTTGTTGAGGTCAGAAAAGCACCAAGTATTGAATAAAAATCTGAGGCTTTTAAACCATTCTTAATGTCCAGGGGTAACTATTACTGAAAATATTTAAATATCACTCCAGAAACACACACTCACACTCTCTCTCTCTCTCTCTCTCTCTCTCTCTCTCTCTCTCTCTCTCTGTGTGTATGTGTGTGTGTGTGTGTGTCTGTGTGTGAATGTAATTATAAACATGCCTACTCCAACACACATTTAAAACACAAGTAGGCTCATGCTATTCACCTCGGTTACTTCCTCCTACAGGCAGGAGCACTGTGACAACTGCTGCCCACATATGTATATGCACTTCCATTTTCACAGCTACATAGTTTTGTATTTGTGGGTGAGTGCTGGTTTGGGTAATGAGTCATGATTTTTAGAAATATCACCAATATATCATGTTTCAAGTTTGTTTATTCTTTCTTCTTTTGCTAGTGCATTCTATTATAAAGGACCTTTCCCCACATTTCCATGATCCACAGAGTGAAATAATTTGAAGTGAAATTTCTGCAGCTAAAGGGACATCTATGTGTGCATGTTTATAATTTTTCCTTATGTGCTTACATATACACACAGCTTCCCATGTTTATAAATGTGTGCATATACATATATAACATGTGTATTTTTCATACAAGAGCTTTAAGACTTTTGTTTTGCTTTGTTTTGCTTTTTGAGACAGTGTCTCTCTGTGTAGCCTTGGCTGTCCTAGACTTGTTGATTCAAAGCTTATATGTACATATATAAATATACACAAACATCTAAAATGCATTGTTTCCTATATTTCTGTATGCTCTCTGTAAGAATAGTACTTATGTGTGTGTGTTTTTCACATATTATTTGTATATTTCTGGACACATATGAATTATAAGAATGGGACACCTAAATCTAAGGGTATATGTGTGTATACAACTTTGGTACACCGTAAAGCTTTTCCAAATTAACTGCAGCAAATTTTAATAACATCCAGGAAGACTGCTTCCTGACAACACTATAACTCCTTTTTCTCTTTGCCACTTAAAGCTAGATGCATTTTTTTCTGCTTGTATTATTTTACTACTGATATTATCTTTTCACTTACTGCTTGACCATTTGTAGATACCACAATTATATTCTTTGCATCTCAAATCTCCGCCTTTTGAGGGTTTAAACACATAATAAATGTTATTTTAAAGTTTTGAGTGGTTTTATTTTTTAATCTTTGTGTGTGAGTGTATGTATATGCAAGTCCCTGTATGAGGGCACATGTTGGGGGTTGTCAGAGAACAAGCTCGAATGTTGGTGTCTTCCACCTTGCTTGCTGCTATGTAAGTCAAGCTAACAGGCCCTCAGAAGATTCACCTGCCTCCAAGTACCATCCAACTGCAGGAACTGAGATTACAGAGACAGGCTAGTATGCCCAGCTTTACATGAGCTCTAGGTATTCGAATTGGATCCTCATGAGCCATTTTCCCAGTCCTTACTTTGTTCTCAGGCTGGCCTCAAATTCATAATCCTTCTGGATCAGCCTCTAAAATACTGGGCTTATAAACATATGCCACCATGCCCTGTTGCACTTTGACCTGTGTGTGTGTGTGTGTGTGTGTGTGACTACGTGTACTCATGTTCTTATGTATAGTTGAAATGTGAGGGCGCACCTGCCTGTGTAGATGGCAATCTCGCCATTTTATATACTGAGGCAAAATTTCTCAGTTGAACCCAGAACTAGTCCAGCTAGCCACCTTGTTCAGGGGATCGCCTGAAGTCCTCAGGCTTGTATGGCAAGTCTTTTACCCACTGAGCCAGCTCCCCAGCCCTGTGGTGTCTTCTATATTATAGGGATTTAAGTTTGAGTGTGTGAAATACTAAAAAAGAAAAAATTTGTAATGGAAGCTGGTCATTTATAGAGCTGAGATGTGGCTCAGCGATGGGTGTGTTTGCTTGGAACTGTGGGTTCTACTCCCAGAACCCCTCAAAAAAAGAAAAGGCCCCGAGAGATAAACATTCTCTCTAATGCTATGTAGAGAGACTATCTTCTCTCCTTTACCTCACTAAAGAATGGGTTTGCTAATCCAAACAGAATACTGTTTTCCTTTATAAAAGACACAAATCTGTCAGTTTTCTAGGCCACTGGGAGAAAGTAGAGAAAAGCTCCAGTTTTCACTGATTCTGTTTGCAAAGTGACTCACAGATAACTCACTACCAGTTGTCTCTGGTCTTTGGAGCAACAGAAAGAGACATTTTACTACCTGGTAGTCCAGGGATGGTCCAAGGAATCCAGCAAGAGTCTAGCGTGAGTTCCTAAAGCCATGTTCAAGATTTGCACCGCTGCTCAGCCTCTGTCTTGTCACCTGTAAAATAAGAACAATCTCAAATTCACACACAACTCTGAGGATAAAAATAGGTGATTCCGGTTTAATTAAAAACACATATTCATTTAAAAAACACATATTCATTACCAGTTCATTATTAATTTTTTGAAGAGCACACAGCCAAAAGTCACTTGGGACTCCAATACCTTCAAGATTGTATTTACATGAATAAGAACATTCACAATTCTTTCACATACAATAGAGAATAGACATCAGACAACAGAGGATGGGACTTAAAAGTCTGATTTTTAATCTTATACTATTCAAAGGAAGGCTGTAGTAGCTCCCTTGCTCCAGTGGCATTCCTGGGAAGTGAGAACCAGCCTTGTGCCCAGATATCTGGAGAAGCGGCAGTACCAGGTATGGTGGCCCAAGCACCAGGGCCAAGCATGGTATTTGGGGAATTCAAATTCTCTGTGAAGCTTACCCAAGTTATGGGTGGGATTTGTTTTAACTCTATACTGATACTCAGGGGGTCCTTACAAGGGCCCCTCAAATCTCATTTTATTTAGCTGACCCATTTTTCAACCCTGGATTTGAGAGGTTCTACTGCAAACGCAGACCACGGGTAAAGTTGGAACAGCAGCAGCTGGCTCCATCTGACCTCTCGGTTACAGCAAGGGCTTATCTGGGTTGGCTTAGCTAACCACCCTTCTGCTTCTAGTACTGGCCTTCAGAGACTGCACTATAGGGCCCTGCCAGCTGTCACCCTGATGTGGACGCTACTTTTCGGCAGCCAGAAAACTAGGCCGGAACGGGAAGCCACCGAGTCTTGGGCCGCAAATCCAGGTTCCAAAAGCTGGTCCTGGTCCTACGTCCTCTTGCACAGTGGGGCCAGACATATGGCCCCCTGTCCCGTGAGCACCGGGCCCCAGAGCACTGCCCCCCGGGCGTGCCAGAGGCATCCTGGGCTCGACTTCCCGCTTTCGCACGCATCGAGCTTGGGACCCTAGCGAAGCCGGCACCGAGCAAGCCGCGGCTGGGTCGACTCAGCCCTTCTTCTCCTCCCCCTCCCCCCCCTCTTTTCCTGTTCCGTGGGGTCTGCCTTAGCCAGCAGAGAAGCGGAGAGGTAGCGGGAAAGGGGACAGCCGGGACGGGGGAGGGGACGGGGAGAGGGAGGCGACGCGGGGCGGGGAAAGAGGAAGAGCCGTGGATGCTCCGCTGGCGCTCGCACTTAAAACCGAAAATAAACACCTCCCCCCACCCCACCCCATGCTTGCGGCCTGGTGTCCGCCCGATCACGCGGGGACCTGGCCGGGCCTTACTTACCGGTCCTCAGCTGCGCGCAGAACCTAGCAGCTCCCTGAGCACGCAGCGGTTCTTCTCTGCGCGCAGTTCCCAGCGGTGGAGCGCAGCTGCGTAGCGCTCGCGTTCAAAACGCCCGCGCGCGTCCTGATTGGCGGGCGGGCACACGGCAGGCCTCACCGATCTTCCTTTTTTCTCTTTTTAATAGTTAGATTCCGAGCGGGAGAAGCTTCGCCGAGGGGCGTCAGACGTAGACGAAGGGGACGGGGACCTGAATGCTGACCGTAGAGACAGCGGACCCGCGCTGCAGAAGTGCCCGGCTAGTCGCGTTAGGTGACGGCTGCAGCCAGGGGGCGGGCGGTGCGCACGCGTCCCGCGGGCTCTGGCTGTCACCGCGAGGGGTGGCGAGCGCGGCGAGCAGCCCAGGCGAGAGCGGGAGCGTGCCCAGGGCGGGAGGCAGCGGGACCCCGGATGCGGCCCGCCGGCCCAGCGCGCCTCCCTCTGGGCGCCTCTGGGAAGCTTTCCCGCGCGACTGGGGACGGCGCGCTTAGGACTCGGGGGCGCGCCCGGGGGGGCGGAGATGGGCCTGGGGCGGTGCGTGGGACACGGGGTGCCTCCTAGCAGAATGGGCCGGGGGCGGCGCTTCTCACCTCGCGTGTCACACTGAGGCGACCGCTGGGGGAGAGTGGCAGCGGGAGCATGGGCCGTCTGTTCTTGGTGACAGCGAGGATTCGCAGCGCGGATGGCCAACGCCGAGTGAGGGCTTTCGTGGTTCAGTTCCCGCGATCCTCGCGACACAGGTCAGCGAGGTGCGCACGGGCTGTCGTGGCCCTGGTGTTGATGGTAGAGAGGAGCCAGCGCAGAGGGCCGCGGCCGCATCCTGGACCAGGTAGGAAAGGCCCTCCAAGCGGCGCGCACAGGCGCTGCGGTTCCGCGTGCTTTCCTGCCTCCGTCCCACGAAGGAGGAGGAGGACGTCTCGTGGTGAGGACTTTAGGAGGGAGGTGAGAGGTCGCTTTTCCACCAGCGGTTAGTTGCTTGGAGGTGGAGTTCTCTCGGTCCCACACGGTGAGTCTGAAGGGGTCTGCTCCACCACGGTCCTCTTCAATCATTCTAAGAGGTTTTCTAAACCTGTTGCCTTAGAAATGAGTAACTCTTATATTTCCTCGTTGTAAGTTAGAAAACTGCAAGCGCGCGCTCTCTTTCTCCCCCCACCTCTCCTCCCCCCCCCCGCCCCCTCCCCCGCCCCCTCCCCCGCCCGTAGGTAAGGCCGTTTTCTAGAGCTCTTTTTTTGGCCCTGGGGTGGGTGAAATACCTGCTAACGGTCTTGTTTTCTAAGGGGTAACTTATTTCGTCCCTACCCACCAGCCCCTCACCTCTGCTTGCAGGAGTAGCGGGAGGGCCACAGTTGACTTCCTAAAATAGGAAGACAATGTGCTAACGTTTTAAATATAATTAGTAGCTGCTACAAGAGCAAGCACTCGATTTTCTTAAGATTCCTCCGCCTGTGTAGACACTGACTGTCCATAGAGGCGAACACCTCTTACTCACAGGCCTAAGTAAATGAAACTGTTTTGGATTGTGCTTTCACGGTCTGCAGGCCTAGAAGTCTGTACAAGCCGAGCATCCCGGAGGGGTTAGAGTATCATATTTTAAGCATCCCAGACCACAATTAACACAGGTTTTTAATGAGGCCTATTGCTTGAAAAGTAGAGTCTGTGGTATGTTTTGTCCTCACATCGGGTGATCTGAAAAACTGAAAGGAAAAAAAAGTATGTAGTGGCATACAGTATGCAAAAATATTACAGAACACTGGCTTCCAAAAGGGAAGGCCCTCTCCCCCAGGAGGAGCTCTTTATTGCAGTGCCAATTGTCTTTTAGGCATGGAAATGCCCAGGGCTGGAGAAGTTGCTGCAGTGGCCTGGACATTAGGGAAAAAGAAAGGACAGAAAAGAAAACTGTCAAGTTTTGTTTGGTTTTTTTGTTTGTTTGTTTTGTTTTTCAACAGCCCTGGCTGTTCCGGAACTCGCTCCGTAGACCAGGCTGGCTTCCCCAGTGCTAGGATTAAAGGTGTTCAAATTTTTATTTTTCCAAAAGTCAGTAGAGAGCATTTGTAAAGGATTTCGCGACTTGTTGGAGCTTTGGTTTTAGTTAATACAAAAACTTTCAGAGGATCTGAGTCATCTCTCTTAATGTTGATTTTTTTTCTTTTTCTTTTTCTTTTTGTCTACCTGTTGTGGTGTGTGGGATTGAGTGTAATTGATAATGTTATATTCTATTTAAAGGCTCTTTTATTACTCTAGTTAATATTTCTCCCTGTGTAACTATTGTATACAAGTAATTTGGTGCCTTTGGAATCTGTGGTTAGGAAGTAGAATTTTGTTGCTTATGTAAATGTTATAACTGTGTATTTTTAGGGATATAAAACAATGTTGTGGCCACTTTAAGTGAAAGAAAGGGCTGTAGCTGTAGTGATTTCTTAACATACTCAAAATCCTGGGTTCCATGCCAGAACCATGGCAGAAGTTGGTGGATACGGTTGCTCTTTCCTGAAGGGTGGAACATGAGGGTTGGGGACCGGCTAGTAATAGAGGCAGGGCATGTGGGGCTCAGGGTTCTCCTGCATTTCATAATCCAAGGCCATCCTGGGCTGTCTGAAACAACATGAAACACAAAGTTAAAATATCAATTTGTAGTTTCCCAAGATGTCGTACAGAATATGCATTATGCAGGGTATGAGGAACAACACAAATAAGTTTGCTGAAAGAAAACATGGTCACAAGTAAGAAAAAAATGAACCTTCAGGAATTTTCTGTAAAACTATCTAGAAGTGCTTCTATTATGTAAAAGGCCCAGTTATCAACAAATATTGATAATGAAACATATGGCATGGGTAGAATGTAGGCTGAAAATATGTACAATTTCCCAACTTCCTATTTGAAACTAAGCATGTAATAGAAATATTTGCAGTGTCAGTTAACAGTGTTTGTATAATTATGTATCTCATGTTTATATAATACAACTGGGTTGGATTGGCTTATGTGGTGCTAATCATGTGGAGTAACAAAGGTTGAGGTACACATTTTAGAGATTCCTTACACAAATTATTGACTATTGGTACAAATGTGTAAAATGCAAGTATTTTAACGTTTTTGAAAGTTTCTGTAGATGTGTTCATTGAACTTTTAAATTCCTATTTGACTGCAAATGTGTATGATAAAATTCTGTGTGGGGTGGGGATATAATTCAATGGCGGTCTGCAGAAGGCACTGGGTTCAATCTCCAGCACACACACACAATACACATTTCTATTTAGCATTGCCAAGTTCTCTTCTACCAAATACACCTTTATTCATTGCCGGACGAACTCTCCACAGGTCTTCCTCCCCCTGTAGTTTACAGCCATCTCCTACCTTGCAGCTCATGTAAACCAGTATTTCAATATGTACATGATCCCAGTTGTATGTTACACACACACACACACACACACACACACACACACACACACACACACACACGGCCCTTTCGTTTATATTTTTGGGTTTTAAGACATCTTTGTCATCGTAGTGCAGAAAGGGGATAGCCTTGTCTCTAACATTTTACAGGTCTGCCATTTTATATTGATTCATTACTAGAATCACTGTGAGGAAAATAAAACTCTGCCACTATTCCTGACATTAGGATCACTCTTGTTTATAAAGTGATATGAATCATATGAAAAAATATTTTCTAATAGCAAATAACAAAGCTGAATATTTGGACCAGTGTTTTCACTCCATAAAAGATGTGTCTCTCAAATCTGGTGTGGTGGCGTACACCTTTAATACCAGCACTAGGGAGGCAGAGGCAGGTGGATCTCTGTGAGTTTGAGGCCAGCCTGGTCTACAGAGCTGGTTCCAGGACAGCCAAGGAAAACAAAACAAAACAAATTGTCTTAAAAAAAAAAAAAAAAAAAAAAAAAAGACATCTCTTTTGTTCCTTCACACTACAGTGCCCTAGGCTACCTCACACTGCAACCCTTAGCTAGAATACTCTGGATCCTCTGGTTTATCCCAGGCTGGAAGTTTCTGCAATGCTGTCTTTCTGTACTCTGAATCATGTAAATGATGAGTATTGTTTCATTTCTAAAATATAAAACTTAATTTCCCAGACTTCAGATTTCCACATAGTTGGTCTCTAATATGGCCTTTTACAAGGACATTACGGGCAAGGAAAACAATTTTTAGACAGGGTCTCAGGTATTTAGCCTGGGCAGGTTTTGAAAGAAGCATCTGAATACCCTCTGGGTGCTTGGATTACTGGCAGAGGGCGACTACACCTTGTTTATATCGTTCTGGGTACCAAACCCCAGGGTTCGCTGAGTGCTAGGGAAGTGCTCTATGAACTGAGCTGCATCCTATGAACTGAGCTGCATCCCTAGCCAGTTTTACAACACGGGATAAGAACATTATAAAATCTTACACTGTGTCCAGCTATTCTGTGTAGACACCACCACAAGAAAGGAAAAGAAATGTCTGATGAAGATCAATACAGGAAGAATGAAAGTTGCCTAAAATTACAGCAACTATAATCCAGAATAAGGGAATTATTAGGTTTGGGGGTAGGTGTTTTTCCCCTCTTTGAGACAGGGTCTCCCTATGAATTCACTATGTAGACTAGACTGACCTCCAGCCACAGAAATCTGCCTGCCTCTGTCTCCCAGATGCTAAGATTAAAGGTGTGCGCCACCAAGTTTGTTTGATTTTTAAGACAGTCTCCCTATGTAGCCCAGGTTGACCTTTAATGCCCAGTTCTCCTGTCGCTGTAAGATTGCAGTCCTCTCTGACTGACATTTTTTTTGGAGAACATTTAATATATTTAACCCAATGTAAAATATTTACTTAAAAGTAGGCATTTTTTTTTTTTTTTGGTTTAACATTTTGTTTTGTTTTCTTGAGCTACAGTCTTACTGTGTAGCTTTGCTGGCCTGGAGCTCCTATGTAAACTGGACTGGCCTTGAATTCCTAGAGACATGCCTGGCTCTGCAAAGTGCTAGAATTAAAGGCCTATGCCACCATGCTTCCCACTTCCCAAAGTTAGGTAATTTTAAAAAAAGATTTATTATTATTATTATTATTATTATTATTATTATTATTATTATTATTATTATACAGTGTTCTGCCTCCATGTACACCTACACACTAGAAGAGGACATCAGATGACATTATAGATGGTTGTGAGCCACCATGTGGTTGCTGGGAATTGAACTCAGGACCTTTGCAAGAACAGGTGGCGCTCCTAACCTCTGAGCCATCTCTCCAGCACCAAGTTAGGTAATTTTTACAGTAAGATTTGGTGTAATAAACAATTTTGTAATGATTTCCTCAGACTGGGAGAATAGGGGATATTTATCATCTTCACCATACTTTGGAGTTCTACTAAGTAGTCTCACCTGATCTCACTAGTAAGTATTTTTCACTGTCAAAGCCCCAAACCATAAAAAATTGCACATTAGGCATATAACTGCGCAAGAGTGTTACATGAAGCCAGGCTTAGTAATCCCAGTACTCAGAGGCATAGACAGGTAGATCTCTGTGAGTTCAAGGCCAACCTGGTCTACAAAAGGAGCCCAGACAGCTAAGGCTACACAGAGAAGCGCTATCTTGGGGTGGGGGCAGGGAAGAGGGGGATATATGAGTCAAGAACTGAGTTGTGACAGTCTCACCTCTACGAAGGTGGCTTTAAAGTTTGGGAAAGATGTGAACTCAGGCTCTAATGTGCTAGTTCACCAGATTTAAGGACAGGGCACTGTGCTGTTCTAACCCCATCTCTGAGGCTCTCACCCTCCCCGTTATCCTTTCTCTTTGCTCACCCTCACCCCGCCTCACCTGCTACACTCAAATTGAGGTATTTGGGATGACATCAGACTGAGAATCCCTGGTTGACAGAGCTAATTACTTAGGAGTGCATCGGGCATCTTGCGACTCCAAGAGCACTGCTGGGTAGCAGAGCTCCACACAGCTCAGACACCGGTCCCTGCATCTCTCAGCTGCCGCCGCCCTCCCTGCCTCCTCCCAGTTCCTAGATACGGTGCTGATTTAGTTGACTGCCAAAGACCTAGGTCCTCACATTCGACTTTAGTCTCCTCTGGACCCCTCCCTCCCCAGGGCTGCATCTTCAGATAAGATGTAAACAGATAGGGGTAGGTGATAGGTGTTAGAGGCTTTGCAGGAAGGGGCTTTCACAGGACAGGGAAGGAGGCAGACTCAGACTTAAGTAGATTTACATGTCTATGTCACCAACTCAGCTGCTTTTGGAGGATGATGGTGGACAAGAGTAAATTAGTTTTATTTAGAGGAACACATAGGGAAAACATGCTTCCAAATTCCATGGCAGGTGGAGGAGCCCTGGCTTCTCCGCTTCTGTGCCTGAAGTGCAGCATGCCATCAGAGGACCAGCGGAAATTTTCCAGTAGTGACTTCTCTCCTTTTATTTTTTTTAATGCAAATTCCTTCAGTCAGTGTGATCTTGAAATTACTAATCAAAATGGAGCATCACTTCTGGTCAAAGAAAGACCCATTTCTAGAATGACAAGCAAAATGCAGCCCAAGAAAACCCATGAGTACATCTTCTTAAAAATACCCTCCAACTTCAGACCTCAACAAATCTGCCATGTCATAATTCAGGCTGGGTCAGTGTAAACAGCTAGCCTGGGTGGACTTGAAATTGTTGGTGCTACAGAATATCAGTGTGATCTTAAAAAGAAGAAACAGCTGCTTGTTTCGTGAGCCCCAGAAAAGTCATTGTATATCATCAACAAAACCATGATCAGAAGAAAAAGTGATAAAGTGGGAAATTAAAATACAAAGCTTGTGTAAGATTTAAGTCCTCAAAGCATCACAGTCATTTTTAGATAGTTTTGTTTTTAGATTAGTAAGTGTATATTGGCCTTGTTTACAGAAACGTGAACACTTTACTACAAAGACCTTTTTAATTCTTCTTCAACACACTGTCATTTTTGTCCCTCACTACCAAATCACCATCTCCTAGCTTACTCAAATGATTAAGAACCCAAGAGAAACCAGGTGGTTAGGGATAGAACTGTGGTCACACTGCGTACAGACTCTGCCACTGAAAAACACTCCCACCCCCAAGAGGACTTATATGCAAGAGGAGCTACTTTGTAAAGTTTAGAATTGTCAGAATAAAGTTAGCTAATCTCTTAATGCAAAGTGAAACTACTGAAACAGCACAGAGTTTTCTCAGTGTGGCAGCAGGCTCAGCTCTGCCTGTGGATTTCTCTTAGGAACTCTAATCCAGCAGGGTTTTGGTGGACCTCAGGGATCTGCACTTGAACACTCCAGATGGGTTCTGTTATTTCTGTTATCAAGTGGCCCCTAGGCATGATTTGCATATATAGGTCAACATTGCTTGCTTAAAACCTTATGTTGGCTTAATTTGTTGTTGTTGTTGTTGTTTTCTTTTTCTTTTCTTTTTTTAAGAAGCCAGCCATAGCTACCCTGGACTCACTTTGTAGACCAGGCTGGCTTTGAACTCACAGTGACCCACCTGCTTCTGCCTCCTGACTTAATTGTTTTGTTTTGTTTTGTTTTATGTTATACAGGGTTTATTAAATGAGCATGGGGGGAGAAGGAAAAGGGGGAAGGGGTACCCTAGGGAGAAAGAGAGAAAATAGAGGTAGAGAGTGAGAGTAGAAAGAGGAAGATGTGTAAAGTTTATAGTTAAGTGTACCTTGGACTTCAGGTAGGAGAAAAACTTAGAATAACCAAAGAAGGAATTGTTTCACAAAAAGAAAAAGAGACCTTTTGATATTAGCATTTTCAGGATGGAATATTAAGGGATACAAGATGTGTATAATCAGATGTTATTGTTAGAGGGGAGGGTATAATAGGATATTTTAAAGTTCATGGTGTCAGATTAAAGATTCCATTTAGAAAAGCCACAATAAAATTATCTGCT
Organism: Acomys russatus; assembly: GCF_903995435.1. Lineage (NCBI taxonomy): Eukaryota > Metazoa > Chordata > Mammalia > Rodentia > Muridae > Acomys > Acomys russatus. Next base: position 95,203,788 of record NC_067138.1, on the reverse strand, counting down.
CAAAATTCTGTGTGTACTTCACTTTTTTTTTTGTGCCAGATGAGTCTCTCTTCACATACATATGAGACTTGGAATGAATATAACCTAAAATGCTGTTTTGTTTCGTATTTTAAAAAGAAGATAAAAGGTTTTCCCTGGTTTAAATTGCTTATTTGGAATAAAAAGAGAATAGTGAAATGTTTCCATAACATAATGAAGCTGAGAAACAAAATGCAGGCCTTTGTGTGTCTGTAGAAACAAAATGCCGGCCTTTGTGTGTCTGTAGAAGCCCAGCAGTGGGTAAGGCGGAAGAGGTGAATCACTTGAGCTGGAGGAAAATGCAGTTATAAGAAAACTCAAGGTCCCTCGCAAATGCAATCATGACTTTTTTTTCTTTTTTGGCCTTACCAGGTGTCTCCTGTTACATTAGTGACTGCTGATATATTCGGGGGAATTTGTGTTTTACTTTCTCTTCTGAGTGCCACTATTTTTTTTTCCTTTACCTCTGTTCAGTTGCCAGATCATCTGACTAAGCATTTGTGTCATTCTTGCATCTAATTTAAAGAAACAGTAGCTATCTGACTCCCTTCCTCACATATAAAAAGTAGTATCTTTTTACTTTGAAATAATTAAGAGCCCATGTAATGTGAATACTTTGAATTTTACATACCAAGTGGTTACGAAAAAAATATATTCTGTGTACTACCACATTTCTTCAAAAGAAGCTCATTCAGTCATTCTTCCGAAAGAACATACTAAAGTTTTACTTTCTCTCAGAAGTGATTATGAAGAGCTTAATAGAGAAACTTGATCTGCATTATATCACTTATTTATTTTAGTGTTCTTATGTTTTTTCTTTTTTTCTTATGTTTTTGATATTTTACTTTGTCTTGTCTTGTGTTTAAAGAATAAATGTCACACCCTGTCAAATGCCATTGGTTAATAATTTCTATAGTACTGACTTTGCTTGCTTCTGGAGTTAGGAACACACACAAACATGCACACGCGCGCACACACACACACATACACACACACACACAATCTTATTTTCATCTCTTCTGGCTAAGTGCTATACTGTAAGTTGTTTGGGGGAGGTGTAGTATTTTGAGACAGGGTCACTTTCACTCTGTAACCCAGGCTGGCCTGGACCTCACAGCCATCCTTCAGCCTTCTGAGTGCTGGTCCTAGAGGTGTGCACCCCTATGCTCAAGGGTTCTATTTGTTTTTAACACCTACCCCCCCCCAGATCACTCTTATGCTCTGTGTGAGCCCATGTGTCCCAGTAAATATTTGCTAATTCCATTGAAAAGTTCAAAACACAAGGCAATAAAGTAATAACTGAAGCTCTTCTGAGTTCCCCTAGTCACTGCATCTCATAAATTTAAACTGGTCTCTCATAAATATGAATTAGCCATTCCTACTTTGATTTAAAAACAGCAAATGAGAGCCTTTGCCGAACACGGGAATGAAGCTAAAGACAGCTCAGCCTGTGCTCAGATTTTGTTTCCTTTTACCCGCTAGCTGTTGTGGTTTTAGAACTGAGCAGTAGAAATTCCTGTGCTTCCATTTTCTTAACTGCAAACCTGAGACAGCAGCTTATGACCTTTATTTAATGAGAACTGTTAATGAGTAGAGTATGTCAATCTCACTTCAAGTAAGACACGCTCATCAAACGTACGATGTCATATGAAATCAGTGTAAGGTTGCCTGGCTTTAAATCTACACCTGCACAGAAGCCTTGCCTGTAAGCCGGGAGGGTATGAGTCTATGTACTATCTGGATAATAATATTTATAATTTCCTATAGTCAAAAATCAGTGTCATTATCAAAACCAAAAGTAGTATTATTAGTCTATCTATCTTTGGTCTCAAAAAATTTCAATGACCTGGAATACTGATTTCTACAGAAAGCACTGGTCACTGTTGGATTTTTAACCCCTGCAATTTACACAAAACAGCTTTTAATACCTTATTTTTAAAAGTGTGTGTTATGTGAACAGAAATATTAAAGTCATTTTCAAACCCCTCAAAATGTCTAGAATTCAGATTTCAATATTTTTGAGTTATTTATGAAAAACAGTTTAAGGAGTTATTCAGAATTGGGATTCCAGGCATGCAAAATGCACAATATACCATTCTTCCTTCTAGTTAGCATTTGGAGGGCAGCACTTTAAGAAGAATCTACTCCATAAGGGGCTTTTTAAAAGGGGGTAGGATATAAAGGTTTACCAAAGGCAAACTTTGTATCCCCTGTCTCACCTAGTTTTCACAGGACCAACGTGTGATGCAAATTTCTGCTTGAAATACACTCAAAGGAAAAGTGGTAGGCCCCGGAGCAGAGGATAGCTACACACAGGACCCACCCCGGAGTCATTTCTCATAATTTGATGACTGACTATTTTTTTCTCTGGAAGCTCTTTGTTGGAACGCAGGTACTTTTGTGTTACCACAGTGCTGTGTTTAGAGGGTTCAGTTCCCAAAAGGAGAATTAAATCACAACTCTTAGAAGGGAGTTTACTTGTTGACTTTATAACATCTGTCACAATATGTTGCAGTTATAATTAAGAGAAGAGTGAAAATTGACTTTGATGGCCCTTATCAATAACATGAAAGAACATGTATGTGTTCTAAAAGAATGATTTTTATTTACTGAGAACCCACTGTGTACCTGGATCTTCACAGATTAGTCTTTACTCCCCACAGTGACCTTTACTGGCTGATTTTCCTTACAGACCTCAGGAAGCTTACATAATTTACTTAAACCTGAGGAGAGAGAACAAAGGCTTGGAAGATTTACATAATGTATTTAAACTAAACCCAGCTTGCTTGGTTCAAGCAGCTGTTAGAGAGGCTCAAGCAGGGTCAACTAGGGATAAGAGGTCTCTCTCTCTCTCTCTCTCTCTCTCTCTCTCTCTCTCTCTCTCTCTCTCTCTCTCTCTCTCTCTCTCCCTCTCCCTCTCCCCCCCCCCCCCCCTCTCCCTCCCTTCCTCCCTCTCTTCCCTCTCCCTCTCCCTCCCTCACCCCCCCATGGAGCTGGTGAATGAGGGGGTCAGTTCTTTGTTTCTCTGCATTTTTGTGTCCCCTCCACACTCTGTCAAGCTGGGCGGTGGTGGCGCACACCTTTAATCCCAGCCCTCATAGGCAGAGGCAGGTCAATTGCTGTGAGTTTGAGGCCAGCCTGGTCTACAAAGGAGTTCAGGACAGCCAAGGCTACACAGAGAGACCCTGTCTCGGAAAACGAAAACAAAAACAAAAACAAAAACAAAAAACAACAACAGCAAAGAAGAATATGATTGTCATTCTTACCACACACATTTATCAAGTCAGCACAGCTGTGCCCATAGAAAGAATATGGGGAGAGAAAACTGTGCAAGATCTACAGATAGTGCCAGGCCTTTAATTCCAGCACGCAGGAAGCACAAAGCAAGCCAACTCCATGAGTTTACGCTGAGTTCCAGGACAGCTAGGGGTAAGTAATAAAACGTTGGGTATTTTCATTGTTGTTGCTGTTCTTGTGGTTTTTGTTTTTGTTTTTCATTAACTGAGTAAGTCCCTGTGTACCACCTCTCTGGTTTGTTAGTTACTGCTTCAAAAATGGTTTCTTGAAAGCCAAGTTGGTTATACATGTCAAAAGTCTTATTTCCAAGGCCCAGGATAGTAGTGGTGTGTTTGCCTGGCATGTGTGAAGCCAATAACTTGACCTACAGTACCACAAAAAGGTGACAGCGGGGACTGACATTACCGAACCATTGCAATATTATAGCAGCACTTAGAGGCACTACAAATACAACTGACAGATAGTAAATAAATTGTAACTTTTGCTGGGAGATGTTAAAACTGGTCTTCATGGAGGTACCTTTGGAGAAATTTGTGAAGTCCTCATAACCGAGAGAAAAAAAATCTTTTTAGATTGTACAGGATCTTCAAGGTAAAGACTTAAAAGGAAGGCGGGACTGTTTTAAAGTTGTCGTTTCTCTGTGGCATAATTTCTATTTTCTCATGCAGCGCATTTTCCAGTTTTAAAAAACTCATTCCAGCTGGTGTTAAGGGCATGTGTCACCCCCACCCAGGCCTGATTTTTCTACACATGAGGGCTACAATCAGAAAAAAAAAAATTACTCAGAATGGACCTAACTATTAAGTGATTTTCAGAGGGACTTAGAGACCCAGTTTCTGCCACTGTATTTTTACTCACAAGTATCACAGAAGCTAGTACTTCCTAACAATATACATGCTGTTGTGTTGATTCAGGTTTCACCATTTAGTTGAGCGCTTGGTTCTCAGGACAAAAAGGGAAGTATTTCTGAGTTGCACACCACAAGTGTTGTACATTAGTCATTAGGAAGGCATAGCTGTCTGGGAGGCAGAAGGGGCCACTCAGAACTGGAAGCTTTGGATTTAAACTCCATCACACTGCACATTACTATAGAAACATTCTTGGCTTATTTCGTTGTGCTTTGTTGTTGTTGTTGTTGTTTGAAAGATTTTATTTATTTATTGTATATGAGTTCTCTATTTTGCATGTATACCTGTTATGCCAGAAGAGGGCATTAGATCACAGCACAGATGGTTGTGAGCCACTATGTGATTGCTGGGAATTGAACTCAGGACCTCTGGAAGAGCAGACAGTGCTCTTAATCGCTGAGCCATCTCTCCGGCCCTCATTGTGCTTTGTTAAGGAAGGATAATACTTCCTATCCCACAAGAGAGCTGTCAAATTAGAAATGATGTGTATAAAACTAAGCAACATGTGTTCTGTAATTGGGATTCAGTAAGTGATAAACCAGTATGATGTTTCCTGGGCACTCTGAATGGATTTCTTTTTGTCTCTCTTACAATGAAGTGCCTGGCTCCTTACTTGTCTTGTCATCAGGATGAGGGTGCTCACTATCTGTGCATGCGAGCAGATTATACATGTGCCTATATATGCATATGCACATACATACAATTGCTTTTTTCCTCTTTCTGTTTTCCCCATGATAAGCAGTCACAATAATCAAAATGCATTTACATTAAAATACTTAAGTTAGAGCATGATTATTTTTTAAACTGCAATGTTACCCCATGACGTATAAATCTACTCTTCAAGATATTTTAATGGCAAGATTTTTATTTTTAATATCACTTGTTTTTGAAAAAAAAATTTAAAACTCTGTCTATAACATGTAACACACAAACTATTCCTAAAATGGTCTTGGTAAATTGACCATATGTCCAAATTCCTATCCCAGTTAGTAGTTTGGAAACTGAGGTTGAAAATTGTGACTTATCTGCAATTATACTTCATATCTACAAAAGGAAGCATTCCTAGTGTGGTCCTGCTTGAACAAGAAGAGACATTTTACAATAATATTTAATAACTAGAACAAATGGGGGTCTCAAAATATGCCTTATTTGTAGCAACCAATAATTTTTAATAATTAACAAGCCTGTTTGTTGGTCTGCTCTTTCTTCTCAGAGGTTATCCCTTCTTCTCCTTGTGGAAATTTACAGCTTCTGCCATTTTTCAACTGAGAACGTTTTTTTTCCTCATCTAAAATACTGTTATCACTCAAATTTGACAAGATCACAATCAAAAAGCAGCTCACTAGATGCATAAGCACATATGATTGTGATCTTGTCTGTTCTGTTGCTTTGAACAAAGCACACTTGTTTCCAGTGCAGTGTCCTCAGCTGGAGAAAGTGTGGAAAGTGGCAGCTATGACTCCAGCAAGAAATGTGTGATCATTTTCTGGTGAATTTAAGTCTCTTGATGATGGTTGCACAGCTGGAAAGTGGCAGAGTACAAAGGAGTAGGAGGAGGAGGACGAGGAGGAAGAGGAGGAGAAAAAGAAAAAAAGAAATATATTTTCAGTGTGACCCTGAGTAAGAATTGTGAGGGTTTGGTAGTGTCAAATCTGACTGACAATGGTATTTTATATGAGAAAGAAACTTTGATATGCGTATACAGCCACCGTTCCCAAAGACTTGTACTCAACTCTGCTCCTGTCACGTGATGCCCTCTGGGTCTCTGGGGAAGGGCTAGGGAGGGGGCATCATCTGCACAGCCCCTCTAGGAGTCGTTATCCATACAGACCTTCCTTGCTGCTTCCTTCCCATGTTTCTGTCCATAACCCGCCATGCATTGTTCTGTAAGCAAATCAATAAACTCATTGGTTCCCCTGCAGTGAATTTGGTGGAACTCACCATGATTTGTCATTAGAGTGTTGGAGGAGAGGGTTGTTTACATCTCAAGGGGAAAAATTTCAGCCATACTTCACAGCAGCCCTCTTGTCTTCCATTTTAGTTTCTTTTCAGCTCTGATGCTTTAAATGGAAGCAGGGTCAGTTAACCCATTTCACCTGCTTCCCTGTGCTTGGCCTTGACTGATTACAGCCCAGCTGGGGAAGTGTATGATCAACACCTGGGTCCCAAAACTTGCCACCCCCTTCCACTCCCGCTTTCCGCTTCCATCTGACTTCATTGCAGGCAATTCTTCTAGAAGTTCTTGGGGATTTTGGTTTGGTTGGATTTAGTTAGTCCCATCTTCCCTCCCCACACCTCCATGCCCAGTACACTCAATGAAATACCCCATTTCCTAAATGCCTGCACCTTTACACAGTATCACCTCTGTCCCGATTATTTTTCTCCTCCATCTGAATACACAGAAAAGTCTAGGTTTGAACCCACATGGTCTAACTATTTTAACTTAACCTTCCCCCTTTTCTACCTTATTTTTTAGTACATCTGGGGTGTTGGCATCAGGTAAAAGCTGAGATGGATGAATAAAATTGTGGTAGTTTTGTCTTGAATAAAAAGTTTTGTACCACTCTTTTGTTGTTGTTGTTGGTTGGTTGGTTGGGTTTATTTATTTTTTGTTTCGTTTTGTTTCGTTTTCAAGACAGGATTTCTCTGTGTAGCCTTGGCTGTCCTCGACTCACTTTGTAAACCAGGCTGCCCTTGAACTGGAACCCTCAGTGCCCTGCCTGCCTCTGCCTCCTGAGTGCTGGTATTAAAGGCATACACCATCATGCCCAGCTATGCACCACTCTTATTTATTCATTATTTGTAATAACAGGACCAACTTCCAGAACAAAGGAGCCATACACAGAGATTCCATCATCTTTGATGACCCATACTGCAAATGCCCGTGCTGCTGCATACTCACCCAAGACCCATTCTTGATATTTTTCTTCTTTTTGTTATATATTTTTAATTTTTAGATTTAAATATATTTTGATCATATTCTTCCCCTGCCCCAAGCCCTCCAGATCTTCTCCCCATTCTTGACCACCCAAATTTAAGTTCTTTCTAAAACAATATGACCCCCTCCAATCAAGGAAACAAAATAATATACACTCCAAACAAACTATAACCAAATAAAAACTCCTGAACATGAGAGCAACCCTGAAGTGCTTGGATATACCTAGAGTGTCATTACATTGGAAAAAAAACTGATTTTCCCTCTCCCAGCAGGAATAAACAACAGTTCAGATGTTAACATTTACCCTAGTGACTAGATTTTTCATTCATTCATTCATTCATTGTTCATTTTTAATATAAGATTAAAGAATATCACATCGAAATTGGACAGATACACCAACAGAAAAGAGCTCAGGAGAAGGTGTGGGAATCAGAGACCTGCTCATTAACACACTCAGGAATCCCCTGAAAACATCATGCTGGAAGCCATAGTATAAGCATAGAGAGTCTGGTGCAGACACAGGCAGGCCCTGTGCATGCTGCCTCAGCTGCTGTGAGTTCTTACAAGTTCTGATCCCGGTGATTTAGAGCACCCTGTTTTCTTGGCATCCTCAGTCCCCTCTGGCTCTTTACACTTAATGCTGTCTCTTCTGCAAGACCCCCAGGGTTCTGGTTTTTTAAGGTTGAGTGTTCCAAGGTATCTCACGCTACGTATTTGGCTGTGCATCTCTGTACCTCTTCGATCTATCGCAGCAGGACGCGTCTCTCAGGAAGGAACACATTCTTGGTATTTTCAAGACAGCCTTCTAGGCTTGCGTACTCTCTCGCTGCTCTTTAACTTCTTTGTGTTATGCAAAGAAGTGAGGGAAAAGGCCCCTGTTTTCAGTGATGGTTGTCTTTTTAAATTCTCCCTATTATCTAATAATGGTAACTCTGCCTAAACTGTGTTCTTTTCCCTGCCTCACAAGCTCGCAAATAAGGGCTGGAGTGGCCCAATGGATTAAGAGCACTATCTGCTTTCTCAGAGGTCCTGAGTTCAATTCCCAGCACCCACATGGTGGCTCACAACCATCATCTATACTAGAATCTAATGTCCTCTTCTGGCGTGCCGGTTAGAGCATTCATACATAAAATAAATAAATAAATTTTTTTTAAAAAGATTGCAAATTAATGTTAAAGGAACAACTTAAATGCATGCACTTGGATGTACAGTAATTCTTAGTGCTCATCCACACATCAACCCATTTAAACAGTCCTTTAAAATAGGAATAATTTATGAGTAGATTGCCCTCCGGTGATTTCATTGCCACATTTTATATATTCGTACAGAATCCTAGCATCCGATACCCTAACAATAGGCATGTTTCCACCAAAAAGCCAAGAGTTTCTTCCTGGGCGTGGGGCAGAGACCGCGGACAGGCGGGAGACTCTCGGTAATGAATTGTTTGAGCTAGGATTGCTGGCATTTCAGCTTGACCAGATTGTAGCTATTTCTTCTGAATAAAAGAGGACGTAATCTTTGCTTATGAGGTTAAATACTTAGTTTCAATTCGGCAAAGGAAAATATACTCGCTCTCGTTTTTTTAAAAACCTGGGTGTTGCACTAGGGTGTAACGAAAGGAGAGACTTTTCGAGCTGGGGAAGAACGGACTAGTTCACTAGCTCAGGAGACCCACGTGCGCCTCTTTTGTAAGTTTGCTCCCGGAAGGAGCCCAGCGCCAAGGGGTGGCTGGGCATGGGGGAGGGGGAGTAGCAGCGTAGGCAGCAGGTGTGGCTTATCTGCTCTTGTAGTGCTGCTGCAGCTACCAGCTTTCCGCTTTTCCCCGGCACCTCTTCTGCGCGAGGGAGAGGGTTGGCACCCATAGTTCCTCGGGTGTCTTATTCACAATATATTAGACGCAAATAGCGCCACCTATAGCGGACTGTGGAGCCACGTCAGGCAGCAGGGTGAAGTTCGCCCCCCAACCTTAGAGGAAGGAAGGAGGGCCCCCGTTGGTCACGCAACTGGGCGGGCACTGGATCTCGGCGAGGGAGCGTGCCGATCTGGAAGGGAGTGATCTGGAGCAGCATGGAGTCCTTGAAAGACCAGCAGCCGGATTCCTTGGGAGACCAGCTATCCAGGGCGGCAGCCCAGGGCCGGGTGCATGAGGTGCGCGTGCTGCTGGAAGCTGGGGTTTCGCCCAATGCCCCGAACTCTTTCGGTCGCACCCCAATTCAGGTAGGCAAGGAGTGTCTCGTCTGCAATGGGATGGTAGCTTTTGTCCACGAAAAGCCAACACCTCTGCGGTGTTCCCAGTATCACCCTCTCCTGCGGTAGCCATTTAGTTACCATATGAAATATATCCCCCCTCCCCCAGATTTTTTTGTCGCTGCCCCCCCAGCCACCCCCACCGTTAAACTAACTTGTTATAGTGCCACCATTTTGGCATCAAGTTTTCAATTTCTCATTATTGAGAATTATTATTTCTCCCATCTACTGTCAGTAATTTATCTCTAGTTTTGCTTTCACCCTCTTACTAAATTAACCTAAAAGGGAATTCTTTCTGTCACCGCCCTGGTAATACCCATATGTAATCATTATTTCTAATTCTAACAAAGAAAATCGCTGTGAAACAAATGTGCGGTCTAAAAGCAATGTGAAGGAAAGTAACACGAGTTGCAGATTTAACAAAAGAAACGGTGAACTGTGCCTTCTGAAACTATGCAACATGGAATACGTTTTACACACTTTAAAGCACAGAATAAAAATTGAACAAACGGGTTTAGGACCCTGAGATGATTTACAAATTAAGCATAGAGACATTCTGAGGCTACACAGGTTAGTGGTTGTACAAGATAGGTGTGAGCCTTTAAAAATATTATGTCTGTGGTTTATAGTTTAACATCTGAAGTGTTACCAGCGTCTGGGGAGTTTGCTTTTGGAGTCCTAAAATACATAAAAGAGGACTTTACTTATTGAATGCAGAAAAGTAAAAGAAACTCAGGTCGATAGTTTTGACGACTATTTTAGTAAAGGGGAAAGAGGAAATTGTTTTCGGGTCTGAACCTTCAACAGCTTGGCTTCTGAGACCAAAATGTTTAGTTTTTAAAAAGAAAAAAAAAATGCTGGACTGGGGTGGTGCCTTCAGGAGGCAGAGGAAGGTGAATCTGAGTTCTAGGACAGCCAGGACTACACAGAGAAAACCCTGTCTAGAAAACCCAAAAAGGAAGATGAAGAAGAGGAGGAGAAGGAGGACGGAAGAAAAAAAAAAAAAAGACTCAAGACTCAATTCAAGATACTTCCTTGAAGGATTTAGGCACTCTCCAAGTATTCATTTTATTTTTGCTATTCCAGCTTTTCCATACCATAAAAGATATGAGCAACCTTACAAGCCAATTTTATGAGCAAGACGGAGGACTTGAACATACACTTGAAGCACACAGTATTTTTCTTTCTTCTTTTCTGTCATTCACTTACAGTTTTCCTGAAACTAGTTTCACTTTCTTCAGGGAATGATTCAACATTAGTGCAACTGATTATGTTATCTTGATGTAGAAAATTTGAGTAATTCATGGTTAAAATCACACAGAATGCTAAGTCGTTATGTTCACTGCCTTCCTACTCCCCTCTACACCGGATCCTGCCACTGGCCACTGTGGTTGTTCTGAATAAGAGATTTTTGAAGTTGCAAAACAGCCTGTGGCCACCCTGTTGGATAAGATGATGAGAACAGAGAGAGAGAGAGAGAGAGAGAGAGAGAGAGAGAGAGAGAGAGAGAGAGAGAGAAAAGAAGAAGGAGGAGGAGAGGGAAGAGAGAGAGAGAGAAAGAAAGAGAGAGAGACTGAGACTGAGGAAGGGAGGGACTGAGGATGGGAGGGCTGGGGAGTGAGCCAGGGAGTGTCAGTGGTGAATCCAAAAAAATAAAAACAAACAAACAAACAAAAAACCAAAAGCCAAAAACAAAGCAAAACAAAACAAAAACAAACAAACAAAAAAACCGATGGCCACTTTTCAGGAGCTGTGAAGTCCCAGACAGCAAACTGATTCAGATATTGGGGGGGGCGCGGTTGTTTGCATGTTTGTTTTTTATGCAAGACTGTTGTTGCTAATATGACTCTCCAGAAGACTCCTGAGGTTAGAAACACTTTTAAGAGAAGGGGAAGAGAAGATGGCTGCTGTAGCAGCTGCTTTACTTGTAGAGAAAGCAAAGCAGGTGGGTAAACAGAAGCAGGGGCATGAAAAGAGAAGGCAAACGTGCCTGACTTTGTGGCAATAGGAGTAAGCTGGTCCAGACAGAGGCCAGTTGCCAGTGCTCAGCTGATGATTGTCACTGGATACACAGTAGGCAAATGCAACAGTGCATCAGTTACATCAGTATAACATTGTCTTTAACTTCCTGTAAGCTGAGTACATATTCCAAACCGTGGTCAAGTTTATTCTAGTGTAGGCAAAAGTTTCTTTATTCTTGACCCTAGATAAATTGAACTGTGGATTCTCTGTACAAAGTGATATTTGGGGCTCTCTCATTTTCTCTAAAGCTATTTCTGCCGAGTTTATTGTCCAGTTAACTTTACAGAGCTTTAAATTTTTTTATTGCACTGATGTATTTATTTAGTTGAGAGGGTGTGGGGTGTGTGTGTGTGTGTGTGTGTGTCAGAGGACAACTTGTGGGATGTAGTTTTCTCTCTTTCCACTGTGTGAGTCTGGGAAATGGAAGTTCAAGTTTGACAGTAAAGCATTTTACCTGCCAAGCCATCTTGCTAACCCTAAGGAGCTTTTAAACGTTACCTCTGTAAGTAAAACAACTTGGAGGAAGTCTTATGTGATAGTTAATACAATTATGACACTGCCCCTTGGTCAGGTGGCCTTGAACACACAGAGGAAGGTGATGCAGGCTATCTTGATGAGACCTCATAGGCTGTGGTCAGATGGTGGGGGAGGAAGATCCGCCCCTGTCAGAGGTCTAGGGGAGGGGAATAGGACAGAAGAAGGAGGGAGGATGGAAACAGGAAGATAAGATGGAGGGGATAACAATCAAGATATAATGTGAATAAATTATAATAAACTGCAAACAAGTGACTAGAAGTTAACATTCCCATTGTTATCGTTAGCATGACTTCCAGCCTCAAGCCAAATTTAGTTTAGCAGCAGAACTCCTGCTGCTTAACTTATGTCTAGTTGGCCTTTTTATTAGTATTTTATTGTTTGTGTATAGGTGTTTTGCTTAAATGTATAACTGCACCACATACATGCCTGGTGCCCACCCAAGGACAGAAGGTATGGGATTCTCTAGAACAGGAGTCCGTTGGTCATCACAAAATACTTAATTGGTTTTGTGGTTTCCATTTCAAAACTCCTCTCTGGTGGGTGGAGGAAGCTACATGGTAGCACTCTTGCTTGTCCTACACACAGCCTTGGGTTGAGGCCAGTGTATCCTCTATGGGAATGGCTTTCGTTATTAATTATTATTATTATTATTATTATTATTATTATTATTATTATTATTATTATTATTATACACAGGGTTTCTCCATTTAGCCTTGGAATCAAGCCTGTAATCACAGCTACCTGAAAAGGGGACTATGCCAGAAGGATTGATAGTCCAAAGCCAGCCTTTCAAAATTTAAACTTGAGAAGTGTTTTGGTTTCTTATTACTGTTCTAGCAAACTATAATTTTTCCTTTTACTGAACAGAGGCTTTTTCTTTATATAACATTCCTTGACAACAGTTCCCCTCCCAGCTCCTCCCCCTGGTCCCCCTGGTTTGTAAGGGGGAAAGGGGGGGGGGGGGAGACACACAGGGTCTTGTCCAGCTCAGGCTGGCTTCCAACTTGATATGAAGCTGAAGGTGACTTTGAAATTCTGATCTTCGCCCCTCTACCCCAAGGTGCTGAGAATGCAGGTGTGAAAAGTTCCTGCACTGCTGGAGTTTGAAGCCAGAGCTTCCTTCACTTGCTAGGTCTTATAGTTGATTCTATGGCCACTATGACACTCTAGGGTAATTTGGAAAGAAGGTACCTTACCTAGGAAAATGTGTCCATCAGATCGGCCTGTGGGCAAGTCTTTGGGGGCATTTTCTTGATTTCTGATTGATGGGGGAGGATCCAGCCCAGTGCAGGCAATGCCACCCTTGGGCAGGTGGTGAGCAGGCATTAAAAAACCAAGCTGAGCTAGCCAGCAGGAGCAAGCGGGGAGCGGCCCTCCAGGGTTTCTGCTTTGGTCCCTCCCAGCAGGTTCCTTCACAGCTTGAGTTCCTGGCTTGGATTTCCCTCTGTGAGTAACTGGGATACCCTTTCTTCCCCAAGATACCTTTGGTTGCGGTCCACCATCGGAGCCAGTTAGCAAGCATTTAAGGACTAAAACAAACACAAAACTATCATATTGTAATTATAGGAGCCAAAGTCTAAAACTGAGTCCACAAGCTTCCTTCCTAAAAGCCAGAATCTGTTTTCTTTCTCCTAGCTTCCCTGTCTGTCCTTGGCCCAGGACTCCTGCATCTTCCCTCTGACCTCTGTGTCTCTGCTTAAATCTTCTCTTTAGCAGGACAGCTGTGGAAAAGTTGAGCCTACTCTGGCAGTCCAGAATAACATGCTGTCAACAATGTCTTTTCTCCGTAACAGATTCACAGTTCAGAAGACCAATAATTTAAGATGGGGAAGAAACATTACTTTAGGGACAAGCATTCTCATTTTATACTTAAAGAAATCAAAGTAGAACATTCCAGGAAAACAAGGCTAACAAAAAATTGGGTGAGAATTCTGGTTGTCTTTTTTTTTTTCCCCCAACCACGTTTTTAGTAACTACCTCCCAATCTCAGTTCAACTGAAATGAGGCCAAAGCAGTGCCTGTGCTTAGGGCGATGCTCTACAGGGGGTCAAGCGCCTGTGCGTAAGAAAAATTCTAGGGTGGGTCTGGAAGCCCTTAAAGGGCTTGTGGTTGTCTGAACCAGGCAGTTGTTAGTGGCAAGGCTTCTTTCTCCTGTCCTTGATCCCTCTACTCCCCCTTTTGGCTTTTTCAGGTGATGATGATGGGCAACACCCAAATCGCCAACCTCCTTCTTTTCTACGGTGCGGATCCGAACTGCGAGGACCCAGTCACCCTCTCCAGACCAGTGCACGATGCAGCGCGGGAGGGCTTCTTGGACACTCTGGTGGCGCTGCACCAAGCGGGGGCGCGGCTGGATGTGCGTGACGCCTTTGATCGCCTGCCGATGGACCTGGCCCAGGAGCAGGGCCATCGCGATGTCCTACTGTATCTGCAAGTTACTGGGGGCGCTACTGCCCAGGCCAGCCCTACAACAGGCACAGCTTCTGCTTATCCGCCCCCAGGTGAGCATGGTGCTGGTTCAAGAGCTTCTGAAAGACAGAAAAGTTGAGCCCAGCCGGTCTCCTGCCTGGCTTCAGCTCATACAAGCAAGGCGTGAGACAACTCCTGAGAACATGGGCGCTGTCCCATAAATTCCCTGCTTTACCCACCCACTTAACTCCAGATCAATCAAGACCTAGGCTGGGTAGCACAAAAGCAGGAGGGCCCAGAGATCTAGGGTTCAATTCCACACCGCACAGCAGAGCAGCAGCAGCAGAGCCTCGGCTTTGCTGGCAGGTGGACTGATTGCAAATTTTCCAAACCCAGTTGCTCTACACCCTGTCCCTCAGCTCCTGTGCAAATTTGTCAGCCTTGGCCTCCGCAGTGGAAAGGTTTCTAGGCTCCTCCAAGGGAGTTCCAACGCACCCACGTGCCTTTCTTCTTCCCCACCTTTTCAAGCTTTACATTTCGGGGCTGGAGATTTGGCTCAGTTGTAAAGACTGCGCTGCTCCTCCAGGGGCTGAGTTCGACTCCCAGCGCTCAGTTCAGGCAGTTCACAACAGCCTGCAATTCCAGCTCTAGGGGATTCGGTGTCTCTGGCCTTTGTGAGTGTGCGCACAGACACATAATACAAATAAAACTTAGACTGTTCACCTCTTGGAGACGTGGCAAAACCACAAATTCGTATAACCCTCCTTTGCCTTCCAAAACCTTTCAGCAACCAGGAAGCCTTTCTTTTCTTGGATCCCATCCCTCTAAGCCCCACCCCTGCCCCTAGACATGAAATGTTAGGCTTAAAGTCTTTCATTACTAAAGAGAAAATATTTTTAATTAAAGTAAGATATATGAAGCAAAGCACGAAAATAACACAAATGCCATCAGGGCTCAGGAGAGTCTCCCTCTGGCCGGGCGGAAGTGAAAGTGTTCACTGTGCATTACAGAATCCAAGCTGCAATCTGGAAGGGAGAGGCTCCCCTTAGGTCTAATTCCTCCGAGCGCAGCTGTTTTCTTAGGCTTGTAGGGGGAAACCCGTTTCTAACGAGCAAGTTTGCAAATTCGAGCTGAGGGGTGTGGTCAGGAGAAAGAAGTGGTCAGAGAAGCTGCCCGCCAGAGCGCTGGAGTGTGGGTCACGGGAGCAAAGGCTGTGGAGGGGAAAGCCGCAGAGGGAGGGCAGCTAGCAAGCGAAGGATGCTCTTGTGGGGAACCCTGCCGATCTTAAAAAGAAGCGTCCATTTTGTTCGACAAGTGACCAGAACACGTTATTAGGTATAGGAGAGGGCAACCAGATCCAAAGGGGTAGTGCACGGCCCTGACCTCCCAGAGTCTGGCAATCTCCTGGGGGTGGGGGATGGGGTAGGGAGGCAACTCTTTCCACGGCCACCCCAGAGCACGTAGATTGCCCTCCGCTTTTGCTTGAGTCCTGGTTTTTCAGCCGGTAAAGCAGGAAGAGAGCCAGGCCACAACCGGCTCTACTCAGCCGCTGACAGACACTGCTTAGAATGGATGGGAAAACCCAGGGATACCCGGATTGCTTTCTAATGCCTGCCTGCTTTCTCTCTTTTCTCTGCAGACCCCTCGGACCTGCCTGACTTTGAAAAACAACACAATTAAATAATACTTTTAGAAATATCAACTGATTTTTAACATAGAATTGCCGTCCCCTGTCCCCAAATTCCTGCTTCAGCTTCCATTTCTGTATCAGTTTCCGAAGTATTTTGAAATAAAACCGAGCACTCACCTGTGACTGGTTCTTGTGAGCCCTGGCGCTCCATCCCAGCCTCTCTCTGCCCAGCCTCTACCCGGTACTGGTGACTCCAGACCAGCCACTTAGCGAAATAAAGTTCAAAAAGGGTTATGTCTCTTCTAAAATTTCCAACAAATTTATAGATCCAAGATTCTTAACTTTAAAAGAAATAGTTTTTATTTGCCCCTTCTGTCAACATGTATCATTAGGGCATGGTTCCAGAAACTCACAAATCTTCACATAAAACACATGACTGGAAATGTTAACAATTTGACTAAGTCACAAACAACATCAGAAGTAGATACCTTTGTTTCGTATACCTCCTCCTAACATAGACTCGAAATATCAAACGAAAGCCAGGTCTTAGGTAAAGGAGCTGTGCTTAAGATGGTAGATGGAATTTGAGGGAGCCTGAGTTTGCACCCTTGGCCTTTGGTCATTACCTGACTACAGTAGCAATGTGGTTTGCGGTTCTGTGCTTTAATGTCAAAGCAGACCCCACATCTCATGCCTCCTTTGCAAGCTGGCGCTGGAGGACAGCAGAAATCCTGCCTGAACCGGCATATCAGGCAAGAACTGCCCTTGGGCTCCTGTGGTGAGGTTGCCAGCTACCTCTCTAATCCACACCCCAGAATGCAATGCGCCTCTGGGCCAGGTATAATGCTGCACTGCTACCCAAGCTCAATGGAGCATGGCATCTGCATTTTTAAATTTTTTTATTAATTTATTCTTGTTACATCTCAATGGTTATCCCATCCCTTGTATCCTCCCATTCTTCCCTCCCTCCCATTTTCCCCTTACTCCCCTCCCCTATGACTGTGCCTGAGGGCACTTCCTCCCCCTTTATATGCTCATAGGGTATCAAGTCTCTTCTTGGTAACCTGCTATCCTTCCTCTGAGTGCCACCAGGTCTCCCCCTCCAGGGGACATGGTCAAATATGAGGCACCAGAGTACATGTGAAAGTCTCCACTCAACTGTGGAGAATGACCTGTCCATTGGCTAGATCTGGGTAGGGGTTTGAAGTTTACGGCCTGTATTGTCCTTGGCTGGTGCCACAGTTTGAGCGGGACCCCCGGGCCCAAATCTGCCTATCATAATGTTCTTCTTGTAGGTTTCTAGGACCCTCTGGATCCTTCTACTTTGCTATTCTCCCATGCTTCTTTCATCTAGAGTCCCAATAGGATGTCCTCCCCTCTGTCCCAGTTTCCTGGTAAGTGAAAACTTTCAAGAGACATGCCCCTTGGGCTAGAATGCAGGGCATCTGCATTTTTTATCTGCATCACTTAAACCTGTTCTTAAAATGTACAATTACTGGGTCAGGGTGGCACACATACACACCTGTACTCCAGGCCAACTTGGACTCCATAGTGAAACTTCAAGATCTCAGCATGGAGGTGGGAGTGCAGGGAGGATCATACATGATGGTTAGTTCATATACAGTGTTGTACAAAGCACGTCCTCATCTAATCCCAATGCATTTCCGTGATCACTTGATCCCCCTTCCCCAACTTTAGGGTGCTCCTTCCCACTTTCTGCCTGGGAGGTCTTTCCGAAATTTTCCTTCGAGCAACCTCCTCCTCCTCCTCAGCTAAAGTCCAAGGACCGCCAAAGGCTGGGAACTTCCCGGTCTATACAGCTTCCTACAGAGCCCAGTGCTGGAGATCGACTTCAAGCCTTCTTGAGTCTGAGAACACACACACACACACACACACACACACACACACACACACACACACACGGGGGTGGGGGGTGGGGTGGGGATCGGGCTTCTGTTGGCAAGCTAGAAAGGCTCCTGTTACCTGAGTCCTGGGGCGGGGGGTTCACAGGCAGCTCACAGAACTCAGCCCAAACTTCAGAACCAGTGAGAGAGGTGCCCTGGGTAAAGGCTGGCAGAATTCTAGAGCTTTTCCAGCTGTGGGCTGAAGTCGCTGGAGGGGTCCCTCTACCTCCTTAGGGCCACGTCCCAAGCTGCCCCACTCTCTTTGAGATCAGGCAAAGCCACAGAAGCAACCAAGCTCAAGTACAAGACAAGCAGATTTGGACTGTGTTGTTTGTTTTTATTGTTTTAATAAATAGGTTATTTTTTTCTTTTTTGGAACTCTTCTCTGAGTGACTTGTCTTACAATTTTTTATTACCTGTCTGAATCTTGTACCTTAAATATCAGTTACTGGTTTCTGTTGTTCTTGCTTTAAAGCAAAATGTCTGGTGTTCAAAAACTTTACAGCATTGTTTCAGCTTTTTCTCCTGAGACCCCCTCTCACACAGAGAACAGGGAATCCCTCTCCCACTCCACTGCCCCGTAAGCCAGATCTCTGAGACTCGGTAAACACTGTCAACTTCTTTTCAATGCTCATGAGAACAAATTAGTATAAACAGAATACTATACAGGCGAGCCATACAGAAGAATGCAGCGATACTTTATGCTTTATTGAACTTGCAGGGAGGGAGCCGTCCTCTCCGGTCATTGCAGATCTGAGCACTGCTACACCACTGTTTATTGTTCCTTCCCTTAGTTGGTTAATAACATTATTTCTGTTGTTAACAATGAGTTGTTACACCGCCACTTATGAAGTAACTGTTAAGATTCTTTTACCTGTAATCGTGTAAGATATCAAGACTGATATACATATATATAATTAATATATAATATTAACATGTACCCAGTTTTTTTGAGTTGCCAAACCTTCAAGCTTTACATGGAAAATAGTGAGGACAGGTAGATTTGGCCTTAGACACCAAGAAATCAGTGTTTATAGACTCTCACCTATAAAGAAAAATAAGCTTCATGAAGTTATATAATCAAATAAAGAGAAAAAGATTGATGGTAGGCTTAAGAGGAAAATGAACTGTTTTTCTCTTAATAAAGGAGAGTATCTAAAATGGGGAACTTGCAGAAAGAGGGTGAGTTCTGGGTGCCACCACAGGGCAAATGGTAGACACTTCAAGGCACTGAATTCTGACTGCGAGAGCCTGCTTCAAGGCAGGTGTGTAGATCAGTTGTGTAGAAAGTAAAATAGAAACAGATTTCAGCTTCAACTGGGAAGTGACACTAATTTTTTTAATGGGAGACTTGATACTATAACTCCTCACAAACCGTTTCTTCCTCTCTCTCTTCCTTTCTTTTTTTTTTCTTTCTTTCTTTTAGGGCTTTTGTGTGTCCTAGGCAAATTATTTTGTTTTTTATTCCTTTATCTTATACAAGAAAATGTTCTCACAGCATTGGGGAAAGTATAGCTAAACAGGGCCAGAAGTGGTGGTTTACACCTGGAGTCCGGGATTCTGAAGACAGAGGCAGCCAAACCTCTGTAAGCTCTAGGCCAGTCAGGTCCACATAGGAAGTTCCACATAGAGGGCCACATAGAGAGACCTTTCTCAAGACACAACACAACAAAACAAAATAACAGCATAGCATTTATGGTTAGAAGTTAGCAGTTGTCTGGAAACTACCTCTAGTATTTACTAATTTAGACAGAGGGTCTTGCTGTGTAGCCAAGACTGACTTTGAACATGCTCGAGTACTTGATTACCAGCATGTACCACCACACTCAGTTTTCTCTGAAAATTTTCAGGGCATGTTTCTTTGGCTAAGCAATTCAGCTTCTGAAATTTATTCTATAGTTTCTAGGGCTGGAAAGATGGCTCAGTGGTTGAGTGCCACCTGCTCTTCTGGAGGTCCTGAGTTCAATTCCCAGGCTCCAGATGGCTCACAACCATCTATAGTGTGATCTGGTGCCCTCTTCCGAAGATAAAGTACTCATAAACAATAAACAAATAAATTTTTAAAACATGTTTCTAGAAAAGCAAAGTTAACTGTTCTATCATGAAAGGATAGAAGAATTTGCTTTGTACTTAATACAATTTACTGCCAGTTTTTAAAACTATGTTTTATAAATTAACATTTGAGGGCTGGGAAGGTGGATCAGCAATTAAAAGCCTTTGCTACTCTCTTAGAGGACCAGAGTTCAGTTCCTAACACCCACAATGACCACAATAGGAGGTTCACAACATCTTATATTACAGCTTCAGGGATTCAGTGGCACCTTCTGGCTTCCACAGGCACACACACACACACACACACACACACACACACACACACACCACACCACACCACAACACACACACACAAATACACATATACATAAAAAACTAAAATTTGAAAAGCAAAACCAAATTAACATGTTAACTGTACATGATACACATATAAATCAAATCAAAATACTTAATATTTTTGTCATTTCTTTATGTCTGGAGCCTTTGAGTATTGCTCTTCTAGATTTTTTCACACACACTTATCTATCTAAATCTATATCTATACATACATACATATATATCTATGTATAGATATAGATATGTAGACACTGTGACATTTAGCCATCTCTCCTTGTCACAGAACCCCAGAACATATTTCTTCTACCTGTGTATTGCTATAAGTTTAAACCGAGAACATGAATTAGCTAATAAAAATTAAAAATAACACAAGTGAAACAGTGCTGAAAGGAAAGTTTTCTATATATGACTACTACATTCTGTTTGGTGAGGTTGTGTAACCATCAAATTGTGTAAGCAGGAAAAGAAAGAAAATGACAGTTAAGTAGTCACACACCCAAACCTTAGGTTCCTTGTTGGTAAAATGGGCACAAAATGACAACTTTGCAAGGTAAATTTTTAGGTTAGATACACAAAAGTCATTTATTTCAGAGATGTACACACAGAGACACTGATAAATACAGTTCTGTGACAGATTTCGAACAGGAAGAATTTAGAAGATTTGTAACATCTGCCCAGGAGCCCAGGATTCAATGTTAACTGCAAGTCCTATCTTCTTGGATGCTATTAACTAACTAAGTGAGCATTTCCTGTCAGGGACAGTGTTGGCACTTGGATGCAATAATAAGCAAAAGCAAAGCAACTGTGGTGCTTCAGAAGCACTGCACGGGTTATGCAGGGCTGCACTTGCAGTCAAACAATGCAGAATGGCATTATTTTTCCTCATTGTTGTTTCTCAGAGGTATCTGGAGACACCATCAAAGTGGATGAGTTCTTCATGATGCATAGCTCTGTTTGGTGCCTTTTATTTCTTCTGAAATAGCACTACATATTCTCTTTGTTGACTGCCTGTCTTAGCTGGGTTACTATTGCCTTGATGAAACATCAAGAGCAAAGCAACTTGGGGCTGGGGTGATGTGGCTTACTGTCCTGGATTGCAGTCCACTGAGGGAAGCCAAGGCAGGAGCTTAATTGGACAGGAACCCAGAAGCAGGAGCTGATGCAGGGGGCATGGAGCATTGTTGCCTACTGGTTTGCTCCCCGTGCCTTGTTTAGCCTGATTTCTTAAAGAACTCAGGACCAACAGCCCAGATTTGGTACCATCTGCAATGAGATGAATCTTCCCCATCAACTACTATAAGAAAATGCCCTTCAGGCTTGCCTGCATCTCCATCTTATGGAGGCATTTTTTTTTAATTGAAGTTCCTTTCTCTCAGACAACAGTAGGTTGTGGCAACCTGACCCAAAACTATCCAGCACATTGTCTAAAACACCCAATATGTCTTGGAGATTTTTAAATTAAATTTTGCAAGTCAGAAAAATTCTCCATCTGTTGTAGCATCTTCTGTTTTCCTCTTATAAATACTGTCCCCCAACTAAAAGGACATTTCTAATCATATTTAGAGCTTATAATCTAGGATAACATCCTTATCTCAAGATTCAGGATGTAACTACATCTTTGAAAACCTTTTCTTTTCTTTTTCTTTTTTTTCTTTTTTCTTTTCTTTTCTTTTTTTTTTTTTTTTTTTTTTTTTTTTTTTTTTTTTTTGGTGGTGGGGCGGGGGGCTTGAGAGAAAGCTCAGCAGATAGGGGTGCTGTCTGCTCTTCCAGAGGTCCTGAGTTCAATTCCCAGCAAACACATGGTGACTTACAATCATCTATACTGCAATCTGATTCCCTCTTCTGGCCTGTAGATAGAGCACTCATACATTAGATAGATAGATAGATAGATAGATAGATAGATAGATAGATAGATAGATAGGTAGCAAACACATATTTAAAAAAAAGAAAACTGAAAAAACTTTTTTTCATACAGTCACTGGTTCCAGAAATTTAGAGCTGGATACATATGAAGTCTGCAGCTTTATCCAGGTGGGCTCGATGCCATCACAGGGATCCTTAGAAGTGAGAGAGGAAGACAACCAGAGAGAATAACATGAAACAGACTTAGCCCTTTAGATTTAAAAAATGTAGGAAGGGGTCCAGAAGCCAAAGGATGCATGTAGCCTCTAAAACATGAAAAGGAACTATTCCCGGACCCTCCAGAACAAATATATGCCATCTATTCATTGATTTACAGCCCAGGAAGAGCCAGTTTACACGTGTGGACTCCAGAAGCATAGGACAAAATACATTTCCATTGTCTTAAATGAGTACATATTTTAGGCCATTCATTGTAGTCACAGCAGGAAACTGACCCAGACAGAAGAAGGGCTTTATGCTGGACATTATCTAAGAGTGATCTCTAATAACTTGCTCTCATATCACCTCCTACTTGAGTGTATGGGAACATCCCATGTCATTGGGCTATTGATAAATACAAGTTACTGCCTCACATGCATTAGGATAGCCAAAATCTAAAACCCCAGCAAACATCGGATTTGAGTGTGTGAGCATTCACCACTGATGGGAACACAGAACCCATAGCTACTTTAGAAGGCAACTTGACAGTCTAGCAATTACACATCTCTGTAAATAATTGCCAAATATTAACAGCCACCAAGATGACCTTGGCTAACAGATAGACTGATGCATCCATTCACTGGAATATTATTTAGGGGTACAAAGAAATGATGAGCTGCTAGCCCACAAAA
Source organism: Acomys russatus (assembly GCF_903995435.1). Taxonomy (NCBI): domain Eukaryota; kingdom Metazoa; phylum Chordata; class Mammalia; order Rodentia; family Muridae; genus Acomys; species Acomys russatus. The sequence continues at coordinate 95,180,737 of NC_067138.1, read as the reverse complement.
ATAATGTTGAAGAGCCTTCCCTCAGTGGATTATGCAAAATGAAAGAAGCCTTTCTACAGAAAGGAAGAGTTGCTGATGTTGGGATTTTGGACTCCAGTACATCAAAAAGGGCAGCCTCAGGAGCCACACCAAGTGTGACAGCCACGAGCCAGTAAACGATGCTTGTTTTGTTGGTTTTGAGCCAGGGATTGTTTATGTAGTCAAGGCTGACTTTGAACTCACAGTCTTCCTTAATCTTCCAAGCTCTAGGATTTCAGGTCCGTGCTAGGTTGCCAAGCTAGAAATAACAGGATTTATTTTGTGTGTGTGTGTGTGGGGGGGGAATAGCATTTATAACTAATGGTTTATAACTAATGGTGTTAACCCTCACTTTGGCTGAATCTCTGGCATCTGCCACTAGGGAAAAAAATCCCCTTTCTGAGAAATTTCTCCCTCCAAGAAACTAGAGATCTAGCTGAGTCACCCACAACATTTATGAATTGGAGATGGTGTCAGATTTGCAACCATTGTAATAAAATCCTTTCATCATTTAAATAGCTGTACATAAACCCCAATCAAATCAGATCTACAAAGTTAAGATGAAGAC